>NC_056738.1:265187679-265342679 GCF_019279795.1 Protopterus annectens
CTTGTGTGGGGTCATTTACTGCACTGTTATAACTTGATATTACTTGTGAACCACTGCTATCTCTGTAAAAAACAAAAACAAAAAAAAATCTTGCTTTTTCCCCACTTTTCTGAGAGTTAAAAAAGTTCAGTTACAGGCTTGCTGTTCCTGAACTGTTTGAAAGTTTCTGTGAGGCCATTTTGCTTGGGCTGGAGGAGGGTCTCTCTGTTGATCAGTGGCAGTGACTAACATTGAGCAGCTTCCCTGCCCCCCGTAGAGGTGGTTACTGACTTGAAACTGTAGTTTTATTGGCCACTAGGGGTCATTTCCATAACTCCTTCATCTTCCTCTCTTAAAACCCAGTTGCCTCGTGGTTTGGGCATCTTTTCAGGCTTGTTGGCTGTTGGTGAAGCACCCTCCAAGAGGAAAAAACGCTGAGAGAAGAAGGGAGCCACTTTTGAGATTTTAAGTATTTTTTCTCTGTTTATTTGCTAAGTTTTTCTGCATAGCTGCCTAGCTTGAGCATTTTCTGGCTTGTTAAACTTGATTTCTGTATTAGTAGCTGTATTTAGAGCACAACCAAAAGCTGTTTGCTGAAATTCCTGTTTGCACTTAATTTTAAATCGTTTTTTCTTAAAACTTGCATATTTTCTGTCCTTGACCTAGCACTCTTGTGTGGGGTCATTTACTGCACTGTTATAACTTGATATTACTTGTGAACCTCTGCTATCTCTGTAAAACAAAAACAAAAAAAATCTTGCTTTTTCCCACTTTTCTGAGAGTTAAAAAAGTTCAGTTACAGGCTTGCTGTTCCTGAACTGTTTGAAAGTTTCTGTGAGGCCATTTTTGCTTGGGCTGGAGGAGGGTCTCTCTGTTGATCAGTGGCAGTGACTAACATTGAGCAGCTTCCCTGCCCCCGTAGAGGTGGTTACTGACTTGAAACTGTAGTTTTATTGGCCACTAGGGGTCATTTCCATAGCTCCTTCATCTTCCTCTCTTAAAACCCAGTTGCCTCATGGTTTGGGCATCTTTTCAGGCTTGTTGGCTGTTGGTGAAGCACCCTCCAAGAGGAAAAAACGCTGAGAGAAGAAGGGAGCCACTTTTGAGATTTTAAGTATTTTTCTCTGTTTATTTGCTAAGTTTTTCTGCATAGCTGCCTAGCTTGAGCATTTTCTGGCTTGTTAAACTTGATTTCTGTATTAGTAGCTGTATTTAGAGCACAACCAAAAGCTGTTTGCTGAAATTCCTGTTTGCACTTAATTTTAAATCGTTTTTTCTTAAAACTTGCATATTTTCTGTCCTTGACCTAGCACTCTTGTGTGGGGTCATTTACTGCACTGTTATAACTTGATATTACTTGTGAACCTCTGCTATCTCTGTAAAAACAAAACAAAAACAATCTTGCTTTTTTCCCACTTTTCTGAGAGTTAAAAAAGTTCAGTTACAGGCTTGCTGTTCCTGAACTGTTTGAAAGTTTCTGTGAGGCCATTTTTGCTTGGGCTGGAGGAGGGTCTCTCTGTTAATCAGTGGCAGTGACTAACATTGAGCAGCTTCCCTGCCCCCCGTAGAGGTGGTTGCTGACTTGAAACTGTAGTTTTAATGGCCACTAGGGGTCATTTCCATAACTCCTTCATCTTCCTCTCTTAAAACCCAGTTGCCTCATGGTTTGGGCATCTTTTCAGGCTTGTTGGCTGTTGGTGAAGCACCCTCCAAGAGGAAAAAACGCTGAGAGAAGAAGGGAGCCACTTTTGAGATTTTAAGTATTTTTTCTCTGTTTATTTGCTAAGTTTTTTCTGCATAGCTGCCTAGCTTGAGCATTTTCTGGCTTGTTAAACTTGATTTCTGTATTAGTAGCTGTATTTAGAGCACAACCAAAAGCTGTTTGCTGAAATTCCTGTTTGCACTTAATTTTAAATCGTTTTTTTTTTTTCTTAAAACTTGCATATTTTCTGTCCTTGACCTAGCACTCTTGTGTGGGGTCATTTACTGCACTGTTATAACTTGATATTACTTGTGAACCTCTGCTATCTCTGTAAAAAACAAAACAAAAAAAAAAATCTTGCTTTTTTCCCACTTTTCTGAGAGTTAAAAAAGTTCAGTTACAGGCTTGCTGTTCCTGAACTGTTTGAAAGTTTCTGTGAGGCCATTTTTGCTTGGGCTGGAAGAGGGTCTCTCTGTTGATCAGTGGCAGTAACTAACATTGAGCAGCTTCCCTGCCCCCCGTAGAGGTGGTTACTGACTTGAAACTGTAGTTTTATTGGCCACTAGGGGTCATTTCCATAACTCCTTCATCTTCCTCTCTTAAAACCCAGTTGCCTCGTGGTTTGGGTGTCATTTCAGGCTTGTTGGCTGTTGGTGAAGCACCCTCCAAGAGGAAAAAACGCTGAGAGAAGAAGGGAGCCACTTTGGAGATTTTAAGTATTTTTTCTCTGTTTATTTGCTAAGTTTTTCTGCATAGCTGCCTAGCTTGAGCATTTTCTGGCTTGTTAAACTTGATTTCTGTATTAGTAGCTGTATTTAGAGCACAACCAAAAGCTGTTTGCTGAAATTCCTGTTTGCACTTAATTTTAAATCGTTTTTTTCTTAAAACTTGCATATTTTCTGTCCTTGACCTAGCACTCTTGTGTGGGGTCATTTACTGCACTGTTATAACTTGATATTACTTGCAAACCTCTGCTATCTCTGTAAAAAACAAAAACAAAAAAAAAAAAATCTTGCTTTTTTCCCACTTTTCTGAGAGTTAAAAAAGTTCAGTTACAGGCTTGCTGTTCCTGAACTGTTTGAAAGTTTCTGTGAGGCCATTTTGCTTGGGCTGGAGGAGGGTCTCTCTGTTGATCAGTGGCAGTGACTAACATTGAGCAGCTTCCCTGCCTCCCGTAGAGGTGGTTACTGACTTGAAACTGTAGTTTTATTTTCCCTTTTGGGTCTATTCCTGCTTCTTTCCAGCCCCTGCTATCAAGCACGCTTTAACGTGCTTTAGCGCAATTAGCCGGAGTTGCCACTAGAGCAGCATCGGGCAGCGCCGGTTAAACAAGGTTAAACTCTTTCTGGCTCCAGAAAGTCTGTTCTTCAATTTTTCCCTTAGAACTGCTCTGTTAGGAACCTAAACAGTTTACACCTACACTAAAAAGTGCAGCACTTGTTCCAAATAGCTTTTTCTTCTCAAAAAGCTCAGCACTTGTCTTTTAAGCATATCCCTTGTCTTATAAGCATTCTCTTTGCAGGTCAAGCACTCCTATATTATACAAATCTCTCACTAGCAAAACCCCCCAGGAGTGCCCACTTCCTGCTAAGCCCACTACTTTTCTGTTTCATACCAACTCATAATTCTTTCTAGCATGTCGAAGGGTCAGATGCTGGCGTCCTCTCCTGCCCAGTTGGTGAATCTGGGAATTCTGAGACAATGTTACAATTGTCTCATGTACACGGACAACCCTCTCCTCCTCCCACGTAACACTAACACTTGTGAGAGATGCAGCTATTTAGCCAGACTGGAGGCTGAGCTCTCTCAACTCAGGACTGGCAAGACCAGGCAGGAGGAGAAGGCAACTACACACACCACAATACCAATCTCACATAACTCAACCACACCACTGAATCAAACACATAAACACACTAAGACATACTCGGAGGCTCTGAGTAAAAATTTACCTAAACAGCAGAGGCCTCCAAAGCAGACACCCAAGCAACTGCAAACTCAATACACCACACAAACAACACATAAACAACAAAATCAGTGTGCAAAGCAGTCACTGCCCTTAAGGCCAAATACAACACCAAACATACTTGTCATAGGTGACTCCATAGTCAGACACACTGACGTCCCGCTCACCAGACTGAGTAAGGAGAAGGTCACAGTAAGCTGCCTGTCGGGCGCTAGAATCCGTCACATAACACAAGCACTCAGGTCTCTCAACAGCAGGTACAAGTATGACTCAGTCACTGTCTACGCTGGTGTCAACGACCTGAGACGTACCTCCTTGGACTACATGAAAAGAGACATTGAGGAGCACTCTGATTATGTAGCCCAGGCAGGTATGACCCTGACCTTGAGCAGTATCCTACCTTCACCTAGAATGATGCCACAATACAGTGATAAGATGATCAGCTTTAATAATTGGCTTAAATTCTGGTGTCATTCAAAGGGGATCCAATGTCTGTCTGCCTGGGATGACATGCTGGACAAGCCACGCTGCTTCGCAAGGGACGGCTTGCACCTGTCACCCCTAGGCTTCCGGATATTGGCAAAGGCTCTTGCCACCCGCATAGTGCCTTTTTTAGGCAAGGCTCAAATTCTAAACCTACCACTCTAGAACACAAAAAAGTAAAAAAAACAAGGGTAATGCTGCTCAATGCCAGAAGTCTCAATCTCAAGATGCACGCACTCGAGGCCCTTCTCAGTATGGAGAACATCGATGTCTGTGCTGTGACAGAAACCTGGTTCAAGGCTCCTGAGAGCACCCCAGCACTAGCAGGTTTCACCTCATATCATTCGTTCCGGCCCCAAAATCCGGACAACACCAAGAAAGGAGGGGGGTGTCCATATTCATAAAGGACACCCACACCTCAAGGTTGGTGGCAATGCACGATGCATCGGAGACCATCCAGGTGCAATTAACCATAGGCAAGACTGCTCTGCAATTTGTAGCATGTTACAGGCCACCCTCTCAAACTCAAGAACCTCACATGGCCTTCCTGAAAACAATGGAGGGGATAAATGTATCTCCAAACACCATCATACTAGGTGACTTCAACTACCCTAATATAGACTGGGAACACTACTCAAGCCCAAACACTCTAGCCCAAAGGTTCCTGGAGTTCATAAACTCAAATGCCATGGAACAACTAGTCACCATCCCCACAAGAGGAGAAAACATACTTGATCTCATCATCACGAACATGGGATCAAAATGTTCAACACCGGAAGTATACCCCTCACTGGTGAGATCAGATCATAAACTAATCTCGCTGGAGGTCCTCATCCCGCCCCACCTGAAATAAAAAAGACCACAGTGAAAAACTTCTCAAAAGCCGACTTCACACTTCTAAAAACTAATGTGGTCTCCTTTAAGGCCCCTGAGCCAGTGGTAAACATTACTCAAACCGCTGAATCACTTACAAATGCCTTCTACCAGCACCTACAGGACTGCATGGATCAGGCAATCCCAAACAAAACTAAGACTCTTTGTACCAAAGGCAAGCATCCAGTCTGGTGGACCCCAGCCATAAACAGGCTCTACAACAAAAGGAGGAAGCTACTACAAGATAGAGCAAAATCCTTGAAAGGTAAGACACCTTTGATCATTATAAGTAAAAAACTAAGAGCTCTCATAAAATCATCCAAGGCAAATTTTGAGAGAAAAATCGCCAAGGACTCAAAAGACAATCATAAGGCCTTCTTTAGCTATGTTAGAAACCTAGGAGGAAACTCCCAGATATGCTCAGAATTAGTTCAAAATGATAAGAAGATTACTGAACCTGCACACATTGCCAACATACTGGCTGACAGGTTCAGTGTAAACTTCTCCCCCCCAAAAGGAGAGATATCTATACCAGAGGATTGTAGCCCCCCAAACATCTCCAACACCCAGGTGAGAACTGCTCTCTCCAAAGCAAAAAACACAGCATCCATGGGACCGGATGGTGTCCCTGGCTGTGTGCTCCATGAACTCAATGAGGAATTAAACCCGCAGTTAGGACAGCTGTTTAATCTTAGCCTCACCTCAGGATACATACCCAAGGAGTGGCGCACGGCGACTGTGGTCCCACTTCACAAGGGTGGTGCCTCCACCGACCCTGGAAATTACCGTCCCATTAGCTTGACAAGCCTTATCTGCAAAGCCATGGAGAGGATCATAATGGAACTCATAAATAAAGACATAGGGAACTTGCAGACTTTGGATCCAACCCAGTTTGGCTTTGTCAAAGGCAGATCATGCCTTTTAAACTTGGTTGACTTTTTCGAGACAGTCACCAAGGCCATTGATGAGGGAAAGGCAGTCCATACAGCCTACCTTGACCTGGCAAAGGCCTTCAACACAATACCCCACTCAGGTATCATCGAAAAACTCATCAGCTTGAATGTAAACCCATACATCACAAGATGGGTTGCAAACTGGCTAAGTGACAGAACCCACAGGGTCAGAGTTGCTGGAGCCATGTCAGACTGAAAGCCTGTCACAAGTGGTGTCCCACAGGGATCAGTCCTGGGTCCACTCTTGTTCGGCATCTACTTTTCTGAAGTACAAGCAAACACAGGAGGGTTATGGCTGACAAAGTTTGCAGATGACTGCAAACTGGGCCATAGACGAAAACACATCTGACACAGATATCCTTCAGAAGGGCCTCACAGAAACGGATAACTGGTGCCAGAGCCATGGCCTAAAGTTAAATGCCAAGAAATGCATAGTCATACCCTTCGGGAAAAACAAGGTTACCCCTAGCTACTATATAGGTGGCAATCCACTGAGCACAGAAGAAGTCATCAGGGATCTGGGGACCCAGGTTGACAGTAGCCTTCGTTTGACACTCATGTTGCTAAAGTAGTTAGGAAAACCTTCTACATTGCCCACCTGATCATGAAGGGATTCACATCTAGATCAAGGGAGGTCATTGTCCCCCTGTACTCATCACTCATTAGACCTATGATTGAGTACAATGCCCCATTCGGAATGTATCTGACCCGACACCTGCAGCAGCTGGAAAGGCCCCAAAAGTTCCTCACCAAAAGGATAAAGGGTCTCAAAAATATGTCTTATGCTGCCCGACTGAAAGAACTCCAGCTCTATTCAGTCTCATATCGCTTGCTCAGAGGTGACCTGTGCCTGACATATAAGGCCATGTCAAACCCTGATTTGATGAATATGCTTCACCTCAAAAAATCTAGATCCCTCAGAACCACAAGGGCGGGAGACTTAAACCTTGACACGGTTATTAATAGAACGTGCTGGAGGGGCAGATTCATCACCCAGAGACTCCCTATGCTGTGAAACAAAATCCCGGTACATGTGAGGCAGAGCACCTCACTGGCCTTGTTCAAGAGGAATCTTGACCAATGGATGGGGGATCGCAGATATACCCCAGGGATTACTTCAGTGTCACTGCTTGACAGAGGCACAGCAAAATAATAGGCATAGTTTTATTCAAACTAAAGGGGTGGCGAAAGCCAAATAACTATGGGCTAGGCTTATAAATGCCCTTGGGCAGATAGCCTAGTACGAACCTATGAACCTATGAATCTATGAACTATTGTTTCTTTAAATTTTCTATTCATATTTCCTGCATATTCAGTAGTACACTATTTCCACTTTGCAACGTATGAAACATATTACACCTAAATAGAACTGAGCTGCACAACTTAAGTCTGTTCAGTTGCAGAATGAGTATTACCTAATGAAGACAATGGATATAGCATGATAATTAGCCAGGCTTACCCTTCATGGATGTTGCATAGCATGAGTGTGTTTGAATCACTTACACAACATTGACAATTGCAAGGATGTCTTTGATGCATATAGGCCTAATTTATGTAACCTGCACTCACGGACTCCCACATTTGCATGCAGCTTTGGTGCTCTTCATTTCCAAGTCATAATACAGCTGACCAATGAAAGTTTATAAAGTGCTGTCTACTTATGTACTACTTAAAGGCCTGATAAGGTGGCTTTGAATAGTAAGCAAGATATTATGAATATCATTGCTTGTTTCTGTTTGTGTTCCAACATTTGTATCTGGAGTACTTTTGTCTACGTACACACATTTTTTTATGATGTTATATTACTTTTATATTTCGTCTTTTGTAGTGTGAGGTGCTTTTCTCCCTAGGCCTTCACTGAGAATTGTCAGTGATAGGTCAGGCATTCTCAATTAACAAATGCAGATAATGCAAATGCAAATAAAGCAAAAACAATTAAGTCTGAAGTACCAAACTAGATGTACGTGGAAGCACAGGCACATATGACTGTTGTATAGCAGTGACATACTAAAATAACTCTTTCCAAAAAGATGATAAGCAAACCATTGTTTAGTCTGCCATTATAGACTATGGTGATGCACCACTCATGGTATGAGCTTCTTCTTTGAGCTCTTTATCCACTAATGTGCACATAATTTGTTTTTATGAGCCATCCAGCTACCTATTGTGCCAATGTGCACTCTTTAACAGTCAAGCCAGGTTACCTAATACTTGAAGGGTTGTCATATAGGCAATATATAATCCCTCTGCTCTCCTCCCCTCACCCAACAAAGACACAACACAACTTCTCCATAACTTCTGTGCTTCTTTCTTCTTCCACTATGGGGAAGCAACTGCCTGGATATAAGATCATTTCATTCTAGCTATAACCGTACTGTGACATGCAGATTAAGTATGCAGAAATATGTTGTCTGATGTTCAGAGGAGACAAATGCATAGCAATGCATTTGGGCCTCAAAAGCCCTGGTGTAAAGTATCGGCCAGGTGAGGAGTTGTAAAGGTAACAGTACAGGAAGAGTAGCTAGAGGTATTGCTCACACCTCAAATGTGCCGTTGGGAAGAGAATGAAGGGACTGTGGCAGCAGTAACAGAAGGCTGCTCTATACCCTCATGACACTAACTATCAGAACTAAAACTACAGTGCTATCACTATAATGGGCATCACCCTGACTACAGTGGGTACTTGTAATGGCCATACAAAGGCAGGGCCATTAGTCTCTACTGGAAAGAGTCTAAAGGAAACTCATCACAAATGAGTATGAAATGGAGGGGAAAGCATGACCAGACACTAGAAAAGGTGGTGTTCTTTTCATTAGAGACCAGAAGAGATGAGCAGACATGTCAACAAGATATAGAGGGACCAACCTGAAAAGGAGATGGGAGAGGAGGAATATGTAACAGACTGTAGAGCCCAGCTACTTCCTGGATATGTGGACATACATACATGTGGAGAGGTCTGTAGTCACATGGCATGAGCTACTGCACTTTATCTTAGCCAAAAGACTTGCAGGAAGGGTGGTGAAGATGCAAGACACTGAGGCATTCAAGATAATAGGATCATAGGAGATTACTACGCTATCAACCCGGAGGTCATTTTAAGCCTAGCCATTTCATCCCAATGTAATATCATGAAAATGCTATTCAGTACCGAAGATTGCATTTAGTGATGACTGCCCATGTCCAGGAGGATTGTGGGCACTATCCCCACTAAGAATCTATGGGGCCCCATCCACACATCCAGATTCCTCTTGAACAGTGTCATAGAGGTGCTCTGTTTCACATGAATTGGTAGCCTATTCCAAAGACGTGGCAGTCGCTGGGAGATAAATCTGCCCCTCCAGCATGTCAAGATGGCATGGTACATGTGGAGAAAACGTGAAGGGGAAGGAAAAGGTGTATGCCAGGCAGAGTGTTAAATACACATAAAAAGCAGAATAGATAGAGTAACTTTCGTGATCAAGCTAATATAATAAAAAGTAACATGCAATAACAGTACAGCCATGGGTTAAAGTAAAGGGTACATACAGTGCATACAAACAGACTTTTTTGTCATTGTATTGTGTGTTAAAAAAGTGCCTTTGGACTTTCTCAGTATGACACCAGTGCATGGTTCCCTGATGAGTTTCATATCTCTTGATATTCCAGCCCCAGTGATATCTGTCCTATAAAGATATGGGTGTATATTGATTGCATACTTACAGGGAACTTAATACAGCTTTCTGTGTCCCTTAAATGATCCCAACTTTTCAATTATCTCATAACTTTAAAGGGCGCATTCACAATCTACTCAATACATCAAATCTGCTAAGTGGGTACATGTCTGAATAATTTAGGAGTGCATTCCCAGTAGTCACTGGTTTTTACTCTGGAACAAGGATGTTAACTTTGTTGCACTTTACACTGACTTACTCCAATCCAGAATATTTGAATTATACCTTGGTTTTTCTAATTAGCTGAAAGGGAAGAAGATAGGGCATTAATATAGCCCATGTAATTTGACTACTGCATTTCCCACACTACTAATGTACCAATTTGCTGCTATTGCTACTATTTCTGACTCCCGTTGCTCTCTGTCCTTTTCTATCAGCTATCTGCTCTGGTTAGAGTGCCTAACCCCTTAAGTCTCTGGTGTCCTCCTCTAACAATGAACAAGACCTGACACTGTAGTAGTCCAGGCATATCCACATGTAGATGGACTCTGTCTAACATGTAAGAGTCACCTGAAGAATGTTTGCATATAGCTCCATGTGCAATAATTTGTCTGGTGACTGACCACTATACAAGTGAAGCCAGCAAATGAGGTCCTACTGTCCTCTGGTGATACTCTACTCAGCTGCCTTGGCTGTAAAGAGGGAACTTAGGCAAATGGCTACAGTACTGCTGTCATACCCCACTCAGTCATTACCTTTCTAAATGTGTGCAATGACTGTCACTTTCTCAGGCAAGTCATAACCTGTGAGCATTGTACAGTCCCAACCTGGGGACTTAGTCTCTATCCTCTTCCTATTCCCCACCAATTCCTTTCTCTCATCCTTTCCTCATACTCTTTCATTCTCCACTTCACAGCTCCTAACTTAATTTCTTTCCTCCTCCCCCCCTCCATTTACTTTTTGTTTTATTTCATTCATCATACTCTCTTCTCACCCCTTGTTTCAACCTTATATTCTTTAGTTTTACTGTAAGCCAAGCTGCAGATAGCATTTCCACTCTCTGACTAATGGTGGGCTATTTCAGAGAAGGTTACAGTACCCTCCAGGCATTGTATTTCAGTCTTACTCATCTGTACTAGTGGGATACAGTAAGATTGTAATCACTGTATTTAAGGGTGATGTGGGATGGAGTATTTAGAGAGTAGTTAGTGAAGGTAGAGATTATGGAAATTATTTTATTGATTTAGAAATTTGTTATGGGATCTTTTACTACCTGCCTAAACTACCATGACTGAGACATGATGGTCTACTAATTTTATTTCAGACTGACTCAGCACCTCTATAGGTTCATAGGTTCATAGGTTGGTACTGGGCTATCTGCCCGAAGGCATATATTAGCCCAGCCACGTTGTGCGGTATTCACCGGCCCTTTAGTAGTTTCCTAGACCCTTGTACTAGCAGCTAGTACCCTTGTCCCCTATCTAGTAGTGCTGTTGGTGTGATCCCTGATGTGAACTTTCTGTTACCCATCCACTCATCAAGGTTCCTCTTGAAGAGTGATAGTGAGGTGCTCTGTCTTATGTAGATCGGGACCCTGTTCCATAGTAAGGGAAGTCTCTGCGAAGGGAATCTATCCCTCCAGCATGTTCTATTCATTGTTGTGTTGAGGTTTATATCCCTAGTGCATGTAGCTCGAGTAGATTTGGTTTTGCTAAGATGGAGCATGTTCAACAATTCTGGGTTGGACATGGCTCTGTACGTTAGACAGAGATTGCCTCTGAGAAAGCGGTATGCAACAGAGAACAGTCTTAGCTTTTTCAATCGTGCTGCATAGGGCAACTGTTTGAGGCCAGTAATCCTCTTGGTTAGGTACCTTTGTGGTCTCTCCAGCTGCTGGAGATGTCTAGCCAGGTACATTCCAATTGGTGCATTGTACTCAATAATGGGTCTGATGAGGGAAGAGTAGAGGGGCACCATTACATCCTTAGATCTTGATGTGAACCCTTTTGTGATCAAATGGGTCACATAGAAGGATTTTCTAACCACTTTGGCAACATGGTTATCAAAGGAAAGCTGACTATCTACTTGGGTCCCTAGATCCCTTATTTCTTCTTCAGATTTCAGGGGATTACCTCCTATGTTGTAGTTTGCGGGTACTCTGTTTTTTCCAAAGGGGATTACTACGTATTTTTTTGCATTTAGCTTGAGACCATGGCTTTGACACCATGCATCAGTCTCATTTAGGCCCTTCTGGAGAATCTCCATGTTGGCCTGAGACTCTATTATAGCACCCAGTTTGCAGTCGTCTGCAAACTTAGTCAGCCACAGCCCTTCCGTGCTTGCCTGTACTTCTGAGAAGTATATGCCAAACAGGAGGGGCCCCAGGGCAGAGCCCTGAGGCACACCACTCGTTACTGGTCTGGATTTGGACATAGATCCCACTACTCTTACTTTATGGGATCTGTCTGAGAGCCAGTTTGCGCTCCATCTTGTGATGTAAGGGTTTATGCCCAGGCTGGTGAGCTTATCAATAATACCTGAATGGGGAATGGTGTCAAATGCTTTAGCAAGGTCAAGGTAAGCCGTGTGTACCTCCTTTCCCTTATCTATAGCCAGAGTAACTGTCTCAAAGAAATCCACCAGGTTCAGGAGGCATGATCTGCCCTTGATGAAGCCGAACTGTGTGGGATCCAGCGACTGGAGGTTCCCAATCTCTCCGTTTATGAGTTCCATAATGATTCACTCCATAGCCTTACAGATCAGACTGGTCAGACTTATTTGTCAGTAGTTCCCAGGGTCAGTTGTGGCCCCACCCTTGTGTAGCAGGACCACCATTGCCGTGCGCCATTCTATGGGCACATATCCTGTGGAGAGGCTGAGACTGAACAGGGTATTAAGATGCGGGGTTAATTCCTTTTGGAGCTCAAATATGACACAGCCTGGGACACCATCTGGTCCCATGGAGGTAGTGTTTTTAGCTTTAGATAGAGCTTTGTTAACCAACGTATCAGTAATAATTGGACTTACACAATCCCCTAGAATGGTAATATGCCCTGTAGGTGGGGGGGGGGGTGTTGGCAATGTCAGAAGGGTCAGTGTATTTTGTTCCATTTTGTACTAGCTCAGAACAGACCTGAGCGTTGCCATTTAGGTTTTTGACGTAGCCATAGAAGGCCTTATGGTTATCCTTGGCATCCTTCTTTTCAAAATTAGCTTTAGTTGACTTGATGAGGGCCCTCAATTTCTTACTAATGCTGATCAGGGATGATTTTTCTACTTGAGATTTGGCCTTTTTTTGCATAAGTCTCCTCCTTTTATTGTAAAGTTTGCTTATGGCCGGGGTCCACCAGACTGGTTTCTTCTTGCTTGAGGAAGGAGTCTTGGTTTTATTTGGGATAGCACGGTCCATGCAATCCTGAAGATGCATATAGAGTGCCTTGGTGTAGGATTCCGCATCCTGGATATCATTATCCAGGATATACTGTTACCATTTGGTAGTCTAATACAGGTGTCGCTTGGGGAAACAAAGGCTGATATAAACCTTTATTAATGTTACATTAAAAAATGACACTTTTCTGCCAAGGTTGCTACACTTTTAAAACACGTCTAAACTAGGGGTATCTCAGCTTCTTGAAAAGTCCAGTATAATTTACACTTCTAGTTATAGTTTTTCAACCAGATCCTTCTCAGCTTTTGACTTAGAATATGTTACTATTGTCTCTCTCACTGTCTTCTGCATCTTTAATAGATTAAAAGAGTCTGTTTATTATGATCATGCAATGATTATACAGTGTGCTGAACTGGCATGTCTAGCTGTATTACTTTGATTTTCTTTTCTGACAGTTTCATGTAATGTAAGGAAACAGGAAATACGATCATGCCTCACTTTATGGTAACTGACAGTGATGGTATTTACAATTCCAGTCTGTAAATAAAGGCAGACTCATTTGGATCAAAGTAGCAGGTTACAAAAGAGGGAGGCAGATACTGTAGCATAACACTTGCACTTGAAGCTTCATTATTAGCTTCAGTAAAATCCAGTGAAGCAGAAACCATAAAACAGCAAGAAAGCCAATAAGAGTGTCATAACTAAACTTAAGGTTTTATCTGCAAGTGTCGACACGCAGTGAGAAGTTTCACTGTCGCTCAGAAATAGCAACACAAATGATATGCATACATTTTTGGCCTTCTGTTTTGAAGAGAGGTACTTTACACACACACACACACACACACGGGCGCGCACACACACACACACACACACACACACACACACACACACACACACACACACACACACACACACACACAGATGCATCCACATATTTCTGTATTAGTATCTGTCTATCTTTTTATGTGTGTGTGTATGTATATATATATATATATATATATATATATATATATATATATATATATATTATATATATATGTATATGTATGTAAATTTATACATCTGTATATATCTATATATATATATATATTTATATATGTAGACACACACACACACACACACACACACACACACACACACACACACATATATCCATTTATCTTAAAATCAAAGCATCAAAACGGTGCAAGTGTAAATGCTTGATCACCAACCTATTACAAAAAAGCAAAGGAAATCATTTTTTTTTTGCAATGGGGGGAATCCCTCCTGCACTCCCCACAACCCCGCTAATTATATATACCAAGTCTGAGATTGTACTGCATTTGGAAAAGGGCTAATTCCTCGATCCCCACTGTACTACAGTTTCACATAGATTGAAAAAAAGAGTATATGCAATCAGCTGATTTTCAAACACAGAGGGCCAGCGTTAGCAATTCTGGGCCCCTCATTTGCTTCCTTACCTACCTCCCCAATTCTCTCTCTACGTGTTGGCTTCATAAGACTATTTCAAATTAGATGTCAAGAAAATATATTATTATTGCAGATTAAAAATGAAACAATATGTGTAATTTATTAGGTTATATTTTGTCATATGACATATTAAATCAAGAAACTATTGGACTTCTGGGTTACCCTTAGACCTCTCCTGTAGGTCATCTCTCAAGGTCTGCTTAACTCACTCAATCGCACTATAAAGTGCATGTTTGATGTGCCTCCGAGGCCCTGTATGATGTTATGACAGTGTAGTGGCATTCTTATCAGTTTTACTGACTCATTTCTTGTATCATGTTTACTTATAATTATGTTCATTTATGTTAGACATTATCCTGACTTATACCACTGTACTAGCTCGCTTGCTGTTACACTACCACTATTGCATTGGTATTAGTCAAGAATATCATCTGTATTTTATGGATCATTGCTCTACCTTGGTTAACAAACTTTAAATAAATAAAACACAGATTTTGTAAATTGCATAACTCCACACACTCCCTTGTCTTTGAGAGATATAGTAAAGAACACCAAGTAGATCAGTAGATCGTGCTACTAACAAGCAGGCTCCTTCTGAAACATGAAACCTGGTAAAGTCTAGTGATTCATCACAGTCCCCAGCTCTTGCATTTCATGGCCAGAGTCTGCAGCGGAGAGGACATACTGAAAAATATGAGTTACCAGGGCTGTACCTAGTGGTTGAAGGAAGAATAGGTGGCCAAAAACAGCATGAACATTTTCTAACTTTTATTATGCAGTCTTATTTCATAATACCTGTTATGCTCAACAAGGTATTAAGGTTGAAAGTAATTCTGCTACAAATATGTAACATAAATAATGTATAAAGTAAAGCTTGCTTAAATGTAGAAATAGAGTTTAGCAATATGTGATTAGCATCCATACTAAATGACTGTGGCTTGAAAAATAAGGAATGTGCTTAATGGACGTCTCCTACAGAATCAGGAAAAATGTATGCATTTCACATGGTCAGCAAGAGCAAAAATGTGAAAAACAGGATGTATGCATTTCACATGGTCAGTAAGAGCAAAAATGTGAAAAACAGGATGTATGCAGCTTCTTTAAAGAATGGACAACAGGACATGTTTCTATCATATGACACTGTTAACCAAGGAAGTTTGAATGACCAAGTCAGCATTTGTATGTGTTTTTCCACAAGGTGTTTCCTTAAAAGACAATATCAGCATTATTTCTCTACAGGATGAAAACATGTTTTTCTGCAAACACCAGCAAATGGATGTTGTCATACAAAGTCCAAAATAGAGTACCACGGAGAAAAAACAGGATGTAAAACTACTGTAAAGAGACTATAGTCGATAACATTGTTAGAGATTTTTTTGTATTGTATCTCTCATATCATCCATGCTGTTTGAGAAGTAAAGTAGTACAGTGTAACCAAAGCTGCAACAGTAGTACGTGTGGTTTGTTTGTAAAAGGTAATTTATTGGTTACTGCTCAGAGTTTGGTGCTGCATCAGTGTACACTCTACAAGTTCCTGTGGGCAACAAACTGTAAATTGCAATTATAACTAGACTTTGATTTCAGCAGAATCCAGCCAGCAAGACCTAGTGTCTTAAGAAGACTTTGGTTCCGGCACATTAAGCAGGACCTTATAATTAATTCTTCAATACCCTTGTCTTCTTTCATGTGCTTCAGTCATCTTCTGCACTTGCTCTAAATGGTTAGAGCTACCCAGTTAATATTCATACCTTGTTACAGTTGTTGAGTTTCCTCAAAATCATATAAAACTATTGAATTTCTCAGAATGCTCAACATAATAATAGTAATGATCTCGGGACTCTTCTTAGAAATGGCATTGGCCACTCACCTTCCCACTGTTTACCTTTTCTGAAAGTTTGTGTATTTATTTGATTATTTGTTAAACTGGGTAAATAGACTAATATATACAAATCTTTTGCAGCCATATCCCAGATCGCAATGGCAACAGTAAGGATTACATGCTGGCATAATTTAGAGTGGTCTCCCCTTCAACCTTCCCTCAGGAAATACTATCAAATATAACTCCCTCTGTTATCACTAGGGAAAAGGTCCTTAATGCTCTCTCGAAGGCCAAGAATACTGCATCAGTGGTCCTAGACAATAATCCAGGATACCTTCTAAATACCATGAAACATGAACTATCAGTCCCTCTGGAATTGCTATTTAACTGTAGCCTCCAAACAGGCTTCACGCCTCATGAATTGTGAATAGAAGCAGTCATCTCTCTGCAGAAAGGTGGGCCATCTTCAGACCCTGGAAACTATAGATCCACTCATCTCACTAGTCTCATATGCAAAGTCATGGAAAGAATTATCATGAAAATTATCACTAATGATATAGTAAGCCTCCAAACACTGTACCCAACCCAGTCTGGTTTTGTCAAGGGAAGGTCATGCCTGCTCAGCTTGGTGAATTTCTTTGAGATGGTCACCAAATCAATGGATAAGGGCAAAATGATTCACATTGCTTACCTTGACCTAGTCAAGGCATTTGACACAGTACCCCACTCTGGCATCATTGACAAATTCAAGAGGGTTAGGTACAAACCATTATGTCATGCAGTGGATAGCCAGCTGGCTGACAGATGGACCCAGGAAGTTAGAATTGGGGAGTCCATTTCTACAAAGAGGACTTTGGCTGACTATATTCGCAGATGAGTTCAAATTAGGAGCTGTCATTGAATCCCCCACCAACACATATGTTCTCCAGTAAGGGCTAACACAGGCAAATAACTAGTGTCACAACCATGGATTAAAACTAAATGCCAAGAAATGCATAATAGTGTCCTTTGGGAAGTCATCCACTGCTGGTAACTACCATATTGACAAAACACCCCTAATAACTGAACCAGTAGTCCAGGACTTGGGGACACACATAGACAGTAATCTAGCATTTCACATCACGTTTCTATAGAAGTGAGGAAATCATTCAATGTTGTGCAACTTATAAACAAAGGTATAGCATCTAGGTTCAAATAAATCATTGTTCCACTGTATTCATCATTCATCAGACCAATCATTGACTACACTGCCCCCTTTGGTATGTACCTAACCAGGCATATCCAACAAATGGAACATCCATAGAGGTTCCTCACTAAAATAATGCAGGGAGTAAGTAACATGTCCTATGCAGACCACCTCAAGTCCTTATTCCTGAATTCTATCTCCTACATACTGTTGAGGGAGATCTCTGCCTGACATACAAGGAATTGTCAGACCCCACTCTGATGGACCTCCTGCATATCCATAAAACAAACTGCACCAGAATAAGTTGTTCTAAAGATTTAAACCTTGTATGCCATAGAACAAGGACCTACTGGTGATATAGGTATATATCTCAGAGACTACCCCTTCTCTGGAATAGGCTCCCCATCCATGTCAAGCAGAGTTCCTCCCTAATCCAATTCAAGTACAGATAGGTCCAACTGACATAAGACCAGCCTTACAAACACATGCCAACTTTTTTCTTTTTTGACAAAAAATGTTCAACCAAAGGAATCTAAACCATATATCACCTGGTTTCAGCAGCATTGTTTCTATTAACAATATCATCAATCTCAGAAAATGAGACCACAGTTTATATTACTGAAACAGGAAATTTTTCATTATATAAAAGGAAACCCTCACAATCCAGTTTCCACCCTCCTCCTCATTGCTCCATGCTTATTTATTTAATATAGACCTGGTGGATTCTCAGACCAAAAAGGGTCTCTTGTCATTTTTCATTTTTTGTTTTCCATTTTAAAACAACTCCTGGCTGTAAATGACAGGACAGATGGCCACATATGTGTTAATATTATGTATGTGTTAAGATTATCAGCACCCTCTCACCTGCATACTACAATGGAACAAAGCTACAGAAAAAGTTTTTGAAATTCAAAATATAAGACTGGGCTACCACATCTGGCCATTATATTTAAGGATGGGTTGTAAGCATCTCCACACCATCTGGTTCTTCTTCTCCTAGCAAGAAAATGCTCAATGGCAAGGGGACAGAGACTATCTGAAGAGAAGTTCAGAAGAATAGGAATGGCATGTTATTTATCATGAGCGATAACTGGAGCAGTGGCCAACATCACAGAAAAAGGAACTAGTGGTGTAAAAATTGAAAAACACCTTCCAAAATCCTCCACTCATTGGAGTTCATTAAGATATGGGGTTTCCTAAAATTCTGGCGGTTTGATAGTGACCATTTGCAGTGATTAAATGAAAGTTAAGACTGAGCCTCCAGCTAACCAAGTATGGTCCAAACCAGACAGCATTATACATGCATCCAGCTGTTGACTTGACCTGTCCCTTCGCACATCTTTCAATCTAACCAATCACAGGGTTAGACATGCCTTCCACAAACCATCTCTTATTAGACTCCCAGAATGGATGCAAAACCAAGTCTGCCCCAGCAGACCCAAACCCTTATAAATCGAGTGCTTACTGTACAAGATCTCTCTCTCTTCAAAAGTCCCACACAGCAGAAATGCACTGGAATGGTTAGTAGACAAAAATATTCATCCCAATCCACAGAGTCAAAGTTGAAAGAGGAGCCCCGAGTTTCATTGTTAGCTCCTGGATGCATGCAAATTCACACATAGGACACTAGATTCTTAGACTAGCCAATATTTATAGCTAATCTTTATTTCTAATTTCTAGTTTTATTAATTTTATTTTATTTTTAATTTTAAATTGTTTAAGTTTTCAGCCCTGATTTCCTAGCAACACTGTACCTATGGGGTGAGTAATCTAAACTATGGCAAGTTCTAACTATGAACCCAAATGTAGAGCCCACAGGACATGTAGAAAAAGCAGAAAAAGAGCAGTGCTTGGGGCTTCATCATGGACCAGTCAAACAAAAGAACATTAACTTGGTCCAGTTTGAGTGGCCGGAGATAATTTAATTAATCATTTATTGACTTTTAAGACTTAGCATGTGTTTCCTGAGTTTGTATAAATTCTTGGTTAGGAAGACTACACTTAGCCCACAAGGCTAGAGTTTTTTTTTAAAGAACAATGATTGTATATCCAACAAGGGACTGTTAGATAATGGCTGAATTGATATGGAACATTTGCATCTGTTATTGTTAACTTTATGGATCTGGTGTTCATTAGAGTATCTTACCATCCAGGTGGTAGTTTAGGTTCCACTCTGCTTTACTGGTTTTGTTTTGCAATTTTATTTTATTTTTTATTCTATTTTTTTTTTACTTTATTTCCTACCCATTCTTTAATATTTTTGCTAACCAGGATATTGCAGTGAGGCAGAAAGGCACTCACTCATCTCTGCTCAGTATGATAAACTCTGCTACCAAGAGGATAAGAATTGGGACTCATTCCCAGGCATTGGATGACTCTGCAAAAATGAGTCAATTCAATGGCACAATGGAATTGAAATATTTATAATTTTCTGATTGACTACAAGTATTAGTTCAGTAACTTACCATCCATGCATTATTACTTTCTTTTTACTGTACTTAGTTTTTATTTCAAGCCCATGCTCCAAGGTGCATGGCTAACTAGAATTTTCTAACCATACTGACAGCCATCATGCCTTGGTGTGGTTAACTTGAGGAGTGGTGGAGAAAGAACTGAAATCCAACCCAAGGCTCTGTAGGACACCATAAAAGCAAATCACTACAACAAGGGTACTTTCTTACAGGAATTCCCAAAGCTTTAGTTCCTCAGCAATCTAACTTTTCACCTAGATAACCCCCCAGCAGTAAATTAGCCCCCAGCAGATTCTTGCAAGACATTAACAAACAAGGTTTATATTCAACTTTTCATACCTTCCATTGTTTTATAGTTTGTGTTACAGTATTATTGTGATTTTATGTCTCATCTGGATTTCTACCATACCATCACTTCTAATGATTTCTGTTAAATCCGCCCTTTCAGCCTAAGCCCGATCTCAAGGATGGTTAGAATTTCCAAATTAAACTGTTCTCCCACTCCAACATGAAAAAGTTGATTGCTGCACAAAAAAAAAAAAAACTGAGTCTCAAACCCAGGCACCATAGGACTCCATAAAACCGAGTCTCTCAAAAGGTAGCATTCTCTCAGGAATTACTTAGGACTTTGCAAAAGTGAGTCATTTAAAGGAAGCCTTTTTAAGGAATTACCAAGAATAGAGGCCACAGCTGGCACATAAATCCCACAAGCGGATACTTCCTACAAATGTCTGGAGCCCTGTAAAAGCAGGCTAGGCATTGTTTTGATATGGGTTGTTGCAGGAGCAGAAGATATACCAACACTGTTAGACAAACTCTATGGTAGCAAACATGCCCTCACAAAAACACCCCTAGATCAATTTCATCCTAACACTCAAGACTTGATTTTTTATATTTAAAGAATTGCTAAAAATTGCAGGGGACACTAAAGGAAATATATACCACTTTAAACACACTTGGGCAGTCCTGATGAAATCTCAATGGCAAAAGCACTGCAGAGACTGAATTTTTAGGAATTCTTTTCCCTAGAGACAAGTTGTTAAATGCAATATTGTAATGCTTTGTTTTTTTCTTCTTGTTTTCCTATGATAATTTTAAAGTAAAAAGGGGAAGTTTCCCCTGGGATTACCCAACCCTGAGATGGCTACACCCATCCACAGACACACCCTTCCTTGCTTTTAAAGTACTGCATTGTACCCAACCAACCAAATCATAGAATTCAGGGTTATTATCCTCACATTACTGTTGTCTAAGTGTATAAAACTACTCTACCTTATAACTTTGTAACACACTGCAGCACTCATCTGCCCACTAAAAAAGTACTGAGGTTTTTACTATTTGTTTGGCTTGGATCATTTAACTGAAACCAGACAAGTTTTTAGCTGCAGGTGTAGGAACCAGAGAAATACGACTGAGGACGATCACAGAAATCCTAAGGGCTCTATGGGCTTATACCACAGTTATGTCTTTTTTTCCTCTTTGATCATCTAGCCAAGATGGGAGACCAAGCTGCTACAAGCATGGTCCTATAGCCACCATGAGTGGTACTTTTCAAGGTATATGTATGTATATATATATATATATATATATATATATATATATATATATATATATATATATATATACATACACACATATATATAGATATATATATATATATATATATATATATATGTGTGTGTGTGTGTGTGTGTGTAAAGAAAAAGAGAGGGTGATAAATAGGTAGTCTAGATACAGATATGTAACAGGTTTAATGTTTGTAACTATCATTTCTTATAAATATACAAATGAAGAGTAGTGAGTTAATAGTTCTAATGAGTGCCTGAACACAATGCAACAGGATTTACGAATTTCATTCATATAAGGAGACAAGGTTTGGTTAAGCAGTAGGATTAAAACATCTGTTTATGATGTAGAGATAGAATGCCTCTGAAGGCTGCAAGACAGCCCTATGGCCCTGCTGGCTGTCTGTATGATCGAGGTCAGCAACAAAAACAGGTATATCAATACTGCCTTTGCTGAGTCTCTACATGATTCACAAACCTACTAGTAATGATAGTGCAGTGACCAGCTGTATGCCAAAAAAAAAAATAATCTTGGTTTCCATTTTGAGCAGCTGCCTCTACAACATTTTCTGATGATAAATAATGAATGAGAATGGGGAGGGGGTTGGGTGGTTAGTAAAAGTATCAGTGATGTAGTAGCAGGGAATGTCATTCTACTGAAAAAATTACTTGATGGCTACTGCACACTTCACCCTGTCCACTACAGAAATGTCCTTGAAATGTAGAGGTAGCATGGGTTGACACAGTATTTAGATAACACAGTGTCCCTACCCCACTGCAACAGTATTAAGTAATATGTTCTGTTAACTGTTCCCAGGCCTACACATTGTGCAAATAAATGCTTCAGTTACCACATTCCTGGGAAATGGATGTGTAGTGTGGAGTGTTTGACATGCCATGCAGTGCAAAAAGTCGAATCACTACAGGGGTAGGTGGCTGATAACAGTAAGTAATACACTAGGGGTGAGGATTCACGGTGGGTGGGGAGGCATTATTTATTAATTTATTTTATTTTTAATAAGGTTAATCCCATTGAAACACAGATTCCTTTACAGGAAAATATACAGTGGAACACAATGTCCACAGTGCAGACTTACTGACAGTATATAACCCACCAATCAGTCTAAAATGCATTCTTCTAATAGGCCTCAACCTTTAGTCTGGGATTTGATTTACTCACTCTTTACCATGATACCCCATAAGTCTGAAAATGATGCATTCCAAGGACAGTACCGCACGGGAGAGATGGGTGATGCATTTAAACTGTATGAACCAGGGAATGGACGGGAAGGGGAATGGCAGGCTATACAAGGAACGTTATGTACCGAATAAAGGATTGCAGTGGTTTGTGGGATGCCTTGTAGCTAAAGAACATGTATATTGTGATAAGAGTGTAGAAAGATCTCTGAGGCACCAATTAGTCTTGTCAACATAAAATGATTGGCAGACATCACACACAGCCAAGTATACAAGATTAGAGGAACCAGTCAGCATATCTATTAAAATAAAACATGCGGGAAGTATCAGGATTTTATGCCGGCAAGACTAATCGGTGCCTCAGAGATCGTATTAGGGAGAACGTTTACTCTATTAATAAACATGATGACAAAAATGCTTTATCTACACATGTAATGCAGAAAGGGACTGAGCATTGTTTTAAGTTTATGGTGCTTGAACTTGATTATGCCAGCCCTAGAGGGGGCAATATTAGGATTCATACTGAATGCACTGAGATTAAATGGATTATTATTTTACAGGCCACTAGGGGCAAAGGGTTGAATGATTATAAAACCTGTACTCAAATCATGTGGTCTAAGGTAATGCCTTAAATGCTCTGTTTATGTCACTCCTGCAGATCTGATGAAGCATCTAGTTTTGATGCAAAAGCGCTCATCTTTTATCTTATTTTTAGTTTTGTTTTTGTATTAAATGATTTTATGTGGTTTATGCCGTCTGCCTGACCGTTTATCTAATTTTATATATACTTTTTCTTTCATCGATTTTGCTCCTGTTTTGTTTTGGTTTAGAGTATAGAAAGACATGAGAAGGCAGAAAAGGATGCATATGCTAGGAGGTATAAACTCTGCTGGGGCCAAGACTCTTGATAGTGACTGGAATATGTGTAGCATGTGCTAACCATGTGACTAACAGTCTCATTAGTCATCCTGTCAAGTGCAGCTATCTGGACTTATTGCAGAGCACCCCCCTCCCTTTATAGTCACAACACAATTATAATTTATTTGCATTGTGCTTGTGTCTCAGACCTTGGCTGATCCATGCAGAGTATTAAAAAATACATTATGTTGACTGAAATTCTTCATGAGTCCCGATGAAAATATTTTGTCCCATTGTCCATATTTATTGAGGCTATTTGCCATTATTATAGTAATGGAACTGTGGCTTTCACAATAACAACACATCACCCATGTCTAATGAGAAAACTCATGGAACAGATGAAATGAAGGAGAAGCAGTTTAATTTTAGGCAGAAAGCATGCTGAAGTAATACAGTCAGGTTTAAATGCATTATCATTATTTGTGTTGAACCATACCACTAATATTTGAGTTGTAAGTCAATGATACAGTCTCCTTGTACTTGAAGATAAAAAGTGTTTTTTAACATTTTGTCATCTAATTTTCATTAGTTTATTTGTCATTACTCAAAGTAGCTCTGTTAGAGGCTGACCCTTACTCAGTTTAATTAAATTGTGCTGAACACATCCCGACTTCTGAATGATTAACAGCCAGGTACTTTCAGAGACCAACATATAATTTCTGCACAGCTGAACAAGTCACAAGTTTGAACATATAACCTGTGATCTCTGTTCACAGAAGAATTAACAAGAAGCTTTAGCCATTTCTAGTTTACAATTCCTGCATTTTTTGGCCATTTACCACTGACTTCAGGAACCAGAGTCCACTGACTGCCAAAATGTAACTTATTTGTTTTGCTGTGGATAAAGACTGGGTGTAAGAATCCACTAGAGCTTGGTTTATGCACAGTCCTTTTGTATTATGCGCTACTGAATTTGCTCCCCCACCCCCCACCAGGGGCAGGCATATTCTTCTACATATGACCTGCACCAGCAGATGTCTAGTTCATGTTGTTTGAATGCCAACAGTCCCCAAGAATCCCTTGGGTCAGTGAAGGATATACACACAATGGAAAAGAAGAGATGGCCTTTGGCCTGTCATTCTTTTCCCTCCTTGTTGTACAGGACCCAGGTCATTCAATGACACCTGGTGCCATTCTGCACATCAGGTACTGGGGCAATGGATATCACCCACACTACTGCTCTGGCTGCTATAACAGGTTTTGCACCTGAAGTCCTTAATCTGGCATCTAATATTATAAAGTAAAAGTAGTCTTTCTGATTGTGACTACTTACACTACTGGAAAGTATTTCAGAATACATGGTTACAGCTTATTTAAAGTGGAATTTAACACTTAGTAAAACCCTGTTATAAGCTAAATTGATTATAAAAAATATTACAGTGTCACCTTTTTACATTCTGCTGTCTTCAAATAGGGTTAATGACAGAAAAAAGAAGCAAAGCATATAAGCAACATAGTTCTATGGCAAAGTGATTATTTAAGTAATATTGATCTGCATTTCTAAACTATTTACTGTATTTTAGTTCTTCTCAAACATTTTCAGCCTTGCTTCAATAGCTTACTCATTCATTCAATATTATTGGGACAGTCATATTGAGGGAAAGTACATTCTCAGAAGGCCTGAGTTAGTTGTGGCTCAGGAATATGTAAAAGATCACATGGCACTTATTAAAAATAAGAGTTCTTTATTAATTAAAAAATTTCAAAACAAAGAAAAAACAGAAAACAAAACATATCAGATTGCATTCCTTTACATTACAAACTAATTATTCACAAATAACATACAGTAAGTACATCATATCATTAACCCTTTTAATTGCATTTATTTGTTAATCTGGTGAGCACAACAATACCTTTTCAAGGTATATCAGGAGCTCTCTTTGGTTAAGTGATTCAGTCAGAGTCACATGATAGGTAAGACAGTGCTGCCCAGTGCCTGTGGGGGTGAGTAGATCTCAATCCTTGTGAGTTAGGCATTGATGAGAAAGCATAAAAACATGGTTAATTTGCCTGTGGTTATGTGGGGTTGTATTCTTCTCTTGGTTGCTTTGGTGTTTGATTTTTGTGTGTGGTTTTAGTCCTTTCAGCTTGCCAGGGGTATTTTTGTGTTGGCCTCCACTTTCTGGTGATCACAGCCTTCTGGCTTACCTGGGGATGGAGCTTCAAGACTCTAGTCTAGGAAAACATGGTCATTGGGTATAACTCTAGCTTCAGAAAAAAGGATTCTCCCTTGGTTCTTTTGAATTAAAAAAAAAATCTTTATTTGGCAGATGAGCACTTTGATCACTTTCCTTGTTCAGCAGAACAAAGCAAGTGTACAACTATTCTGCAACCATTTTCAGTGTTTAGCAGCATGACCTATTTCTTGGAATAGCAGCAGCAATAGGAAATAAAACATGCATATAAAAAAGGCACTTGTGTTAGAGGTAGCATGTAAGGACCTGTGCTAGAAGAGAAAAGAGGAAGTTGAGAAGGTAGCAGGAAGTAAGTGTATTGATGTTACCTAACGAAAGGTGCTTGTTGTGGGAAGGGAAAATAAAATAACTTAACTCCACATCAAATCGACACCACTTGAAGCAATGAAAAAAATATGGTTAATCACTGGGTAACAGATAACCAGGTAAAAGATAATGGGGTACATTTTTGGATATGAGCAAATAAAGGTCTTGTGGGGAAGAGTTCTAGATTTAGGGGATACAATTTTTGCACATTTCTAGCTTCTGTTACAATTATGTCTTAAAGTTTTATTTTGTCTCCCCCAACCAACTGCAGGCAAAAGGGGTTCAGTGATTGTTTACTATTACCTTATGCATTACCCAAGGGGCAAATTGGGGTGTCAAAACTTTCTAACACTATTACACTACTGGCACTGTCTTTTTGTACTACACAATCTCCCATCTAAACATTCTAACATACACACACACATACACACACAAACACACACACACACACACGCACACACGCACACACGCACACACACACACACACACACACACACACACACACACACACACACACACACACACACACACACACACACATTACATGATATGGGTGGCAGAAAAGGAATTTTCTTCTACACATACAACTTGCCAATGTCTAGTTGGTACAGTTTGACTGCAAATAGCCCAGAGGTGTTAGTGCCAGCAAAGGACCCTCACTGAAAAAAAGAATGTGAGATGGTGATCAACAACACATTTATTTCCTTCCCTTCTTGCCATCAAGGACACAGACCACTAAATGAACACAGATCATATACAGTGAGACACCACCCCTGCACTACTGAGCTGAGTGCTTTAGAATGTTTTGAACACCAAGACCTTGAGATGGCATATAAAATTTGTGTCTTTCGGCTTTTCCCGGCTAGGGGTCGCCACTCGGAACTCCAGTCCGCTAATGATAGGCAGTTGATTTTTACGTACCGGCTTGCCAGGCCTGACGCACAACCTTCAACGAAGGTACGCTCATTCACGCATGTCTCCACGCAGAAGACGCTCTAGCTGAGAATTGAACCGGACAGCGCCTTACTGTGAGGCGACAGTGCTACCGCAGCACCACCACCACCGCGGGCTAATACACTCAAATGAGAAAAACAAAATTTTTTTTCTGATCAAGAACATATCACTCAGTTACTCAGAATTAAAAAAAGCAATGCTCAGTTACTGTTACCAGGGTTTCTTTGTGAATTAAAACCACATCTTTCTTTACATGTTAGCTTGCTTTAAAGTTCACATGAGAACATAATTTACTTTTTGTTTCAGGTGGAACTTTTTATTAAAGTACATTGTAAGATGGTTTAAAGGTCAACAGCATTTGGTATTTCAGTGTTAGTACACTGTTTCTACTTTCTGATCAATACCAGCACCATCAGATCAGCAAACTGGACAAAACCGAGCAATTTCTGCCTACCACCCCAACCAAGTCATTAGTTAATTTCAGGAAAAAATGTGAGGTTGACCTCAGAAAGCTATTGAAAAAAAAAAAAAAAAACAGAAAAAGGATTTACAATGTCAGCAAAGAGGAAGCAGAGGCCCTTAAGTCACTAAGCAGAGACAAATCAAGATGGGTGATGAAAGCTGACAAGGGAGGGGACATCCTCATAACAAACACAGATACATACAATATGAAGTTGGAAAGGATGCTATAAGGTAAAAGGTTCCACAAACCCACCAACCTGGACTGCATAAAAACAGCATATGAGGACATCACCACCAGCCTAGAAGACCTCTACCAAGAAGGCCTCATTAGAGAAAAACTAATGTAGTTCCTGACAGTGCCATTTATGAGACTGTCCCAGTTTTTTGGGGATCCCCAAGCCCCACAAAAACTTACTGGACCCCCCTATAGACCAGTGGTTACCAGCAGTGGCTCCATCACCGAACCCATGTCAATTTATCTTGACTTTAAGATCAAACCACTCACTGAAAACAATCCGTCCTTTATATTAGATTCAGTGGAATTTCTGAACAAGGTTAAAGACATCTACATTGAACCAGACTCCTTCTTAGTTACCATTGATGAAGAGTCTCTATATACAGTTCTACCCCACAATTACTGTATCAATGCAGTCATTGAATGCTACCAATAAGATTTTGTTGCCCTACCAGGAGAGATCAAAGTTCTGAGAAGGCTCTTTTCCATACTACTGGGCAACAACTTCTTTAGATTCAATGAGAAATTTTAGAAGCAATCCACCGACATTGCTATGGGTGCAACAATGGCACCCAGTCTCACAAATACAGCCCTGAGGAAATGGGAGAAGGACACCATCTACAATTCATCATTTTACCATCACATGAGATGCTATTTCCCCTTTATAGATGATGTTTTTCTGGTCTGGAACAGTGACCGCGAGCGGCTTGAAGAATTCCTGGCACACATTAACAGATCCACTCTGTTCCTACTCTTCCCATCCAAGATCAGCCTGGATAAAGTGGAACTTCTGGACCTACTTGTCAGTAAGGCCCCTGACCAAATGGACTAACACACGATTTATACTACAAACCTACAAGGGTCGACCTACTGCTACATGCCAGGAGCATGCATCCCTACAGACTCAAGAAAAAGTTGTCAAATCCCAAGGCTTAAGGATAGCGAGAGTCTCACAAGAAGTGGATAATTCCATTAAGAACATAGGGGAGCTTGAAAGAGACTTTTTCACAAGGGTTATTCTGGCAAAATGCTGAGGATGATCCTAGATCCAATCACCAAACAGAAAACCCAAGGGACGCTAAGACTCAACACTGGACTCAGACTCCCATGATGTACCAACAACAAAGAATGGGGTCTCAATATGGTCTTGAATTACTCCCTTGACTACACAGAGATCATAAAAGTAATTAAGGACAACTGGTCAATCATTTCTGTCAATAGATCCTTTGGACACATATTGTCAAATACTTGCAGGTTCAATCCAAGGAGAGGGAAAAGTGTCAGGGTTATTTTGGAAAATACAGCACCATCCCCCGCCACTAATGGATGGATGTTACTATGCAGCACACACACCCTGCCACTACTGTAAATACATAAGTAGAAAGGACAGTTTCTACCACCCCAACAACTGGTAGATCTGCAGGTCTAGTATTCGAAGAGATTGCAACTCAGAGGGGATTGTGTACAGAGCTGAGTGCACTCAATGCAGAGCCTTCTATGTTGGGAAAACAATCAACTAACTCAAGACTGGGATTGCCAAACACCTGCATGACATTCAGTACCTCTACCACATCAACTCCCTAGTGATCCATGACAAGAGTCACAGCAGCCACAACCGTTTTGTGTTCCACATCCTTAACCAAGTACCAAAGATATCTCTAAATGGGAGCCACAATGACATTTTGGAAAAGGGAACTGATCTGGAAACTAAGGCTCCAAGCCAGAGATGGACCTGGGCTTAACACCCCTGAATTCATAATCCCTGCTCTAAATTTGAGGACTCTGGACCACAACAGATTTGGTTAGATGCCAACCATTTTGGCACCAGTGGACACCGAATTGGTTATTGTCACTTTTACAATTTATTGGAGTCTAGGAATCCCACAAGCCTACCAGGAACAAAGACAGGACCACACTCAATAACAGACCTTTTGATATCAGGACTCCAGATTCCCTTTCTGGGATACAGGTGGCACTGTGTGTGTGTGTGTGTGTGTGTGTGTGTGTGTGTGTGTGTGTGTGTGTGTGTGTGTGTGTGTGTGTGTGTGTGTGTGTGTTTGTGTGTGTATATATATATATGTATATATATATATATATATATATATATATATATATATATATATATATATATTTATATATATATATATATATATATATATTTAATAGTCCTATCTAGTTCTGACTCACAAAACATACTTCATGACAGATTCCCTTTTAAGATACAGGTGGCTCTGTTGTTCCTGACAAAGCTCATTTTACTTATAGCATTCCTGAAGAAGGTTACAAAAGTGCGGCAGAGACTGTTTCGTCTACACGAAACTTTTATAGAATAGTGGATTGCCTGTTACAATCTGACCCACATACTGTTTATAACTTAAAGTCTTTCTACTGTTTACTCAAGGCAAAGTTCTCATGTAATCTGGCTTTTAGATAATTGTCTATAATGCATGGTTTAAACTTTGCAATAACTAAATGGGAAGCACCCAGGATTAACAGCCAAGAGTGACGTCACAAATTTTTCAATAAAGGTGAACACGCACAACACATTCCCATGCATCCTGATTGGCTGTAACACTGAAGGCACCCCCATCTTTTACAATATATAAGCTCACTCTCTGAAATATAAAACATATGACAAAGCGCTCAAATGTCTTCTTCTTGAAAACCGATAAAGGATCTTAAAGTTCTACACAGCATATTTTTTGACTGCCTAGACTCCACTGTAGTTCTTAAAAATTTTTTCACAGATGAGAAACTCCAGGTGAAGCAAAAAGCTACTCCAAACATGGCTTCAGCAATAGATCCTTCCATCAATGAAGACCATCAAATGAACAACTAGCACAGCTGGACAGCTGGTCCCATAATCTTAGGGAACTACCTGCACTCTCCCTCTTTTTATAAATTAATAAAGCAAAATCAAGAACTAGACTAAAAGAAACTTTGGTCCCACAGGTACATCAAAGCGGAGGAGCCAATGAAAGCCTGATACACTGGAGCAGTCATGGGACTCTGTTCACAAGACCTCCACTATACAACTGCCCTGAGGTGGTCCTCATCCTCTTTTAGGCTTAACTCTCCACAGTGGGTAAGTGAGAATTTCTGTATTAGCTACTTTCTGATATTGTGAACTAGTTAAATGTCAAAAAAGAGTAAACAATTTAGCATGATACCATGGCAGAGGGGATACTGGAGAAATGCTTTGGTACAACTCTAGGCACAGGATGCTTCTTTCAGGCATCTTCAATCCTGATAACATTTTATATATGTGTTTTATTGATAGATTTGTTTATTTATTTCTCATTGTTTACAGGGAGAACTCAGTTACTGCAAGCAAACTGGAAGCAACATTTTTAAAAGACCCTTTGGGAATAGCCACTTTCACTATAGTATTAAACCACTATAATTAATCAGGTCAAGTATTTCTTTAGTAGAACCTCAAACATGTTAGTAAGGTAGAGGCTGGGATCCAGATGTTCTTAGGATGGTCACATCATATGTCAGGCAGGACTGAACAATGGAAACAGGAGTGTAAGAATGGTAATATAGAAAGACAAACATGAGATGACCACCTTGGCATATCAGTGGTACGTTTGCGAAATAAAACACTGTCTCGAGTTAATTACTGCAGTTTCTATTTACTTTGTAATATGTTTCAATGCAGTCTTAGTGATTGGCCTTATTTAATGGCGACATAAGCAGAATTTCAGATGGAGGAAATATCAGCAGGAAGCAGTGAGACTAAAACATTTGTTGTGAGAAACTTTACTTTCAAGAAGAGCATAATATTACTTGATTAATTTAAGAGACAAAATAGTTTTGTGGTATATTTGCTAACTCTGACAAAATACTGTTGATTTATCTTTATACCTATGTGTATATATATATACATATATATATATATATATATATATATATATATATATATATATATATATGTTGTGTCTTTCGGCTTTTCCCGGTTAGGGATCGCCACAGCGGAACTCCGGTCCGCTAATGATTGGCAGTAGATTTTTACGTGCTGAGTTGCCGGCCCTGATGCACAACCTTCAACGAAGGTACGCCCTTTCACGCATGTCTCCACACAGAAGACGCTCTAGCTGAGAATCGAACAGGACGTCTTACTGTGAGGCGACAACGCTACCGCAGCACCACCACCGCAGTTATATATCTATATATATATATACCTCCTAAATAAAGAAAAAATCCTAGGTTCATAGGTTAATAGGTTGTTACTAGGCTATCGTCCCTAGGGCCTATACAAGCTCAGCCAAAAAGTACCCTGGCTTTTGCCACCCAAGAAAATTATTTTCCTGTGCCACAGTCGAGCAGAGCCACAGAAGTGATTTCCGGGGTGAATTTCCTATTTCCCATCCAATCATCAAGATTTTTCTTGAAGAGTGCTAATGAGGAGCTTTGTTTGATATAGATAGGCAGTTTATTCCAAAGTATGGGAAGTCTCTGGGACAGGAATCTATCCCTCCGGCATGTTCTGTTTATTGTGGTGACAAGGTTTAGGTCCCTAGAGCATGGAGCTCTGAGGGATTGGGATTTCTTTAAGTGAAGCATGTCCAACAGCTCTGGGTTTGAAATAGCTTTGTATGTTAGGCAGAGATCACTTCTGAGTAGGCAATATGCAACGGAGTAAAGCTGGGGTTTTTTGAGATGGTCTGCATAGGACATCTGTTTGAGGCCAGTAATCCTCTTTGTGAGGTATTTCTGCAGCCTTTCCAGTTGTAGATGTCTTGTGAGGTACATACCAAAAGGGGCATTGTACTCTATAATGGGTCTAATGAATGATGAGTAGAGGGGAACAATGACCTCTTTTTTTCTGGATGAGAAACCTTTTGTGATGAGGTGTGCCACATAGAAGGATTTCCTGACTACTGTGGCGATGTGATTATCAAAGGAGAGACTACTGTCCACCTGTGTCCTAAGGTCTCTTATCACACTTTCGGTGTTAAGTATACTACCACCTATGTTGTAGTTCATGGGTACAGAGTTTTTACCAAAGGGGATGACAATGCACTTTTTGGCATTGAGCTTGAGGCCATGGCTTTCACACCAGGCATCTGTCTCAGTGAGGCCCTTTTGTAGGATGTCCACATTGTTAGGAGTTTCGATTATGGCTCCTAGTTTGCAGTCATCTGTGAACTTCATTAGCCAAAGACCTTCTGTGTTAGCCTGTACTTCATAGAAGTAGATACCAAACAGGAGAGGACCCAGGACTGAACCCTGTGTTACTCCACTTGTCACTGGTCTGAAGTCGGATTTGGAGTCTGCTACTTTCACAGTGTGGGTTCTATCAGTGAGCCAGTTGGCAACCCATCTTGTGACATAGGGATTTATAACTAGTTTAGTGAGTTTATCTATAATTCCAGAGTGGGGGATGGTGTCGAAAGACTTGGCAAGATCTAGATAGGCTGTGTGAACCACCTTACCCTCATCTACGGCTTTGGTGACTGCTTCAAAGAAGTCTATCAGGTTTAGGAGACATGCTCTGCCTTTTACAAACCTGAACTGGGTGGGGTCCAGAGTTTGGAGATTACCAGTGTCTTTGTTTATAAGTTCCATGATGATACGTTCCATGGCCTTGCAGACCAGGCTCGCCAGGCTAATGGGGCAGTAGTTCCCGAGGACCGTGGTGGCTCACCCTTTATGGAGTGGGATTACTGTCACTGTGCACCATTCAGTGGGCACAAAGCCTGAGGTGAGGCTATGATTGAAAATGGTACTTAGGTGGTGTGCCATTTTGTTCTGTAGTTCGTATAGAACCCAGCCTGGGATGCTGTCTAGTCCCATGGATGCTGTGTTGTTGGCTTTGGAGAGTATTTTATTTACCTGTGCAGCCATGATTACAGGAACTTTGCATTCTTCCGGTATAGAGATGGGCCCTTTAGGGGGTGAGAGGGGGGTAAAGTTAGCACTGAACCTATCTGCCAGGATGTTGGCAATATCAGTTGGGTCTGAATATTTAGTGCCATTGTGCTGTAATGCAGAACAGATCTGAGTGTTGCCATTGAGACTCTTGACATAGCTATAGAATGCTTTGTGGTTGTCTTTAGAATCAGTGGCAATTTTGTTTTCTTAACTAGCTTTGGAGGATTTTATGAGGGATTGCAGCTTCTTACTGAGGCTGACCAGGGAGCTCCTCCACTCATGGGACTTTACTCTCTTTTGTAACAGTTTATTCCTTATGTTGTACAGTTTGTTTATGGCAGGGGACCACCAGATTGGCTTGCTTTTTTTGGAGGATAGCTTCTTTGTTCTGTTTGGGATAGGACGATCCATGCACTCGTGTAAGTGCTTATAAAGTGCAATTGTGTAGGATTTAGTAGTTGTAACTGTATTGTCCATCTGCATGGGTGTCATGAAGTTCACCACTTCTGTCTTAAGAAGCATGAAGTTGGCTTTGGAGAAATGTTTATGGTTTCCTTAACGGGGGGTGGGGGGAGGATGTGGATAGCTAGGGTGATTAGCTTATGGTCAGATCGGACCAATGAGGCGTTGAATTCAGTTGTGGAACACCGGTCACTCATGTTGGTAATGACTAGATCTAGGATATTGTTGCCCCTGGTGGGGGTGTGGATAAGTTGATCCAAAGCAGTGGAGTTTATGAATTCCAGAAAGCGTTGAGTGAAGGAATTGGTACATGAGTAGTTTTCCCAGTTAATGGTGGGGTAGTTGAAATCGCCCATTATTAGGGTGTTTGGTTGAATCCTAATATTTTCCAGTACATCAAGAAAAGAGGAGTGGGAATCCTGGGGTATGGTGGGGGATCTGTAGCAAGCTACAGTTTGGATTGCAGTTTTGCCCAAAGCTAGTTGCACTTGGATAACCTTGGATGCATTATGCTGAGCAGCTAGCCTGGAGGTGTGGATATCCTTAATGAATATGGACACACCTCCACCTTCGGTGTTCCGGTCCAGGTTACATGGCCAAAAAGTGTGGTATGAGTTATAGCCTGGTAGTGCAGGGGTGCTCTCTGGAGCCTTGAACCAGGTCTCAGTCACTGCACAGATATCGATGTTCTCCATTTTAAGGAGTGCCTCAAGTGAGTGCATTTTGAGATTTAGACTTCTAGCATTGAGTAGCATCACCCTCAGTTTTTGCTTTCCTGTTCCTGTTACTGTGGTGAATTTGTCATTTGAACCTTGCCTACAAAAGGCACTACAGGGGCAGCAAGAACCTTAGCCAGTATCAAGAATCCCAGGGGTGATAGGTGCAGGCCATCTCTGGCAAAGCATCGTGGTCTGTAGACCATGTCATCCCAGACAGACAGATACTGGATCCCTTTATAATTACACCAGAAGCTTAGCCAATTGAAGTCAATCATTTTGTCCTTGTACTGCGGTATCATTCTGGGTGATGGCAGAATGCTACTCAGGGCTAGGGTCATACCTACCTGGGCTACATGATCGGAGAGCTCTTCCATGTCTCTTTTCATGTAGTCCAGGGAGGTACATCTCAGGTCATTCACACCAACATGGACAATGACAGAGTCATATTTGTACTTGTTGGGGAGTGACCTGAGTGCGTGGGTTATGTGGTGGATCCTGGCACCCGACAGGCAGCTAACAGTAACCTTCTCCTTGTTTATCCTGGTGAGTGGGACATCAGTGTGCCTGACTATAGAGATACCTATGACTAGTGTGTTGGATATGTTGTTTTGCCTTATTGGCTGTGGTTGAGTGGCACACTGAGTCTGTGGACTATGTGTCATTTGGGTTGTGTTGGGGGAAGGAGGTTGCTTGCGTTTCTGCTTTGGAGGTCTCTGTTGCTTGAGCAGATTATTATTGAGAGCCTCCGCAAATGTTTTTGTGTTACTCTGTGTGGATTTTGGTGGTGTAGATTTAGTGAAACTATGTGAAGAGTGTGGTGTGGTGCAAATGTTTACCTTCTCCTCTTAGCTGTCAAGTTCAGTCTTCATTGGAGAGAGCTTTACCTCTAGTTTGGCTAGATAAGTGCATCTCTCACAGGTTGTAGTGTTGGGTGGTAGGAGGAGAGGGTTGTCTGTGTACATGAGGCAATTTCTACATTGCCCGAAGATGCCCAGATTCATCAGATAGACAGGAGAGAACACTGGGAGCTGACCCTTGGACATGCCTGAATAAAAAACTATTTTCCTCTAGATAAGTGAGGAAAGTGAGTACAAGAGCTGTTTTTCTCTAAGCAAGTGAGAAAAGTAAGTACAAAAACTGTTTTCCTCAAGGTAATGAGGAAGGTTGAGTGCTGTAGTAATTAGTAGCTTATTTAGTGCTTACAAGTTCTGAAGAAGTGCTGAGCATGAATAAGCAAATTTAAGTGCTAAAACTAAGAATCTGTATCTGCACTAGACAAGTTACAGGACACAAACAAGTGCACATGCAGGCTTTCAAATCAGAAAGTTGAGAGAGATGGAAAAGATTGCCCAAATGACCAATAACTACAATTTCTGAGCCAGAACCACTTCTTATGTGGTAGACAGGTTACCTACTGTTTACCACTCCCACTGATAAGCTAGAAGGCTTCCCTCCAACACAGAAAGGCTTGGGGGGGGGGGGCTCAGAAGCTTACATACAGTCCTGGATACAGCAAATCTGTATCTAGAACACTAGTTACAGGAAAGGTAGGAAACCGGCTTACAGTATTTTTTTTTACAGAAAAGTAGCTAAAACAGTAGTAAAAACAATTCACATGCAGTGCAAGCTAGCACACTTGAGTATGTAGCAATATTAGACCAAACACAGCTTAAAAAATGCAATTAAATTAAAAAAGGACTAAAAGCAGGTGCAGAAAGAGTTTATTAGGTAAAATGTGGTAAAGAGATGGGACTGGGGAAGTGTCCCAGATTAAATCTACAGTGGGGCGGACAATTGCAAAAGCCACCAAATTTAAACTACAAACAAGAAATAGGGAGGATGGGTGGGACAAAACAGTTTCAGCAGACATCTAAGCAACAATTAACAGTGCAAACTCTAAAACCAAAAAAATATACTCAGCTCTGTATATTTGCACATAGATTGAAAAGCAGTCTCTCAGAACAGGGACAAAACAGTTTCAGCAGAGATCTAAGCAACAATTAACAGTATAAACTCTAAAACCAAAAAAATACTCAGCTCTGTATATTTGCAGATAGATTGAAAAGCAGTCTCTCAGAACACAGATTCCTGCAATGAAATGCAGGCTGTTACTAACAAGTCTAATTTTATGCAAGTGATCCTTGAGTTAGATAACAAACAAGCTGTAAATACCAGTTATACCAACTGAAGATACAAAAGAAACTAGGAGGAGGTAGGGTAAACAGTTTCAGCAGAGATCTAAGCAACAATTAACAGCACAGACTCTAAAACCAAAAAAAATATATTCAGCTCTGTATATTTGCAGATAGATTGAAAAGCAGTCTCTCAGAACACATGTTCCAGCAATGAAATGCAGGCTGTTACTAACAGGTCTAATTTTATGCAAGTGATCCTTGAGTTAGATAACAAACAAGCTGTAAATACCAGTTATACCAACTGAAGATACAAAAGAAACTAGGAGGAGGTAGGGTAAACAGTTTCAGCAGAGATCTAAGCAACAATTAACAGCACAGACTCTAAAACAAAAAATATATATTCAGCTCTGTATATTTGCAGATAGATTGAAAAGCAGTCTCTCAGAACACATGTTCCAGCAATGAAATGCAGGCTGTTACTAACAGGTCTAATTTTATGCAAGTGATCCTTGAGTTAAATAACACACAAACTGTAAAAAACAGTTATACCAACTGAAGACACAAAAGGCAATAGGGGGAGGTGGGGTAAACAGTTTCAGCAGAGATCTAAGCAACAATTAACAGTTCAAACTCTAAAACCAAAAAATGTTTTAATTATGTGTTTTGTTTCATTATTCTGTTGCTACAGCTGATGTACTATAGTTTGTAAGTTAGTTGACTTTGGAAATATTAATAAGCATACAGAAATAGTACATTTCAAAAGAATCACTAGGAAACAATTAGCAACATCACTAGCTTAATGCTTTATAAATGGACTGTGACAGTGCTTATTTATTTTATTTATTTTTGTCTTTCACCATAACATTTCCCTTTTTCAAATTTTGCCAATAATAATAAGTCAGTAACAGAAATACTGAATAATGAGACTTTGTGAATATTACATATTTTATTTAAATTATTTCATGTTAATTTAATCAAAACATACTGCAATTCAACAACCTGCACAAATTATTTATTTGTTCAAGTCATCACTGGAATGGAGCAATAGCAGGATTATCAGGTGACAATGTCATTTCAATATAAAATAAATTTCACTTCTTTGCATTGTTCTGTATTAGCTTAGAACATGGGAAGCATAATATTTCATAAAACTGTTTTCTGGTAATTTGTCGGGATACAATGAACTGCAGATAATGTATTAGCATGCTTATTTTAATGACTTGCAGTTCTATTATTGAATTAGCTTAGCTGCTATCATCATTGACATTAAAATGTCATGTAATGAGAATAGTTGTTAGATACTTTATAGCTAAATTAGTTTGCATGTAAACAAAATTGGTATATAGACAGCAGTAGTCACAGAATTTCTGATAATTATTTCTTAAAAGATATTTATATGAATCCAAAAATAGGTGCACAAAACCAGAAGCGGAGAACTCCAGTTAGATATGTTGATTTATTAAACAAACGAACACCATAAAATGGACGAACAAGGATAAAGTAAAAAACATAAATTTATGTGGGAAAAACAGAAAGAATGTTAAAAAGGAGAATTTATGAGCATACCTATGATATAACCGTGGGGAAAGATACTAATGCTCTGTATAGACATTCCAAGGTATGCGCTAAATCAAAATTTTTATTCATGGTTTTGGAACAAATTAAAAACAAAATTAGAGGTGGCCCATGAGAAGAAAAAATTTAATTCAGAGAGTTATGGTGGCAGGTAACGTTAGAAGCAGGTAGACCTCCTGGTCTAAATGATTATATATCTATACTTCCTTTATTAAAACTAAGATCTGCCAAACTCTGAATTGTAAATTTAAATAAATATAAAAAACCACTAGAGGGCAGTTAAACACCTCTCCCTTTTAACATAATAAGAATATTGCTAAGAAAGAAAAAAACTTTGTTTTTAGACTCAATTATACCAATGTATTTATTTATATATATTTTTTTTACTTAATGGTTTTTAGTATATTTCTTAATAACACTTTGATACTAGATTTTAAATGAGATAACATAATTGTTATTTAGGAATTTATTTATTTATTTTTGTATGTAATTGTTTTTAAGAAATAATGTATGTTTTACTTTTGATAGGAAGTGATAAATATATTATTAATTAGGTGAAGATACTATTGGTTGTTTTAAATGGGAAATAGAGTATTTTATTGGCGGTATTAATTGTATAATATAAATTGGTATCAACTTATGCACTGGTCATCTGATGAAGTCTATGGAATAAGATGAAAACGCATACTGCGACTGTGAAGACGTTTATGTTTTTTACTTTAACCTTGTTCATCCATTTTATGGTGTTCGTTTGTTTAATAAATCAACATATCTAATTGGAGTTCTCCGCTTCTGGTTTTGTGCACCTACTTTTGGATTACTGTTTTTTTGTGCTTATCCACAAGTTTATTTGTTTTTGGTTCATTTCTGTGGAACCGGAATGGAGCCAAAGACACTTTCTGACCCTAAGGTGTTGGACGAACTGGGACAATCGCATAAGTTGATTGGTCAACTTACCGAATTGATAGATTTACTTACTCCACTCAGCCAATCCTTAGTGGGGATTTACGGAAGCCTATCTAAACATCCGGCACCAAGGACCGATGGGTTAAGTGAACACAGAGGAGCAGCAAACCCGATTTCAAGGGTGCTTATGGGCGTTTCTAATAATGTCGTCGACCAAAAAGAAATTCATGGGTAAACCTTTAATGCTGCAGCTACACCCACTGTTTTTAAACTAACTGATAGAGGTGAATGTTCCAATAAAGAAATGAATACACCAGTGGGGCAGAAAATGGCGCATGAAATAGCTAAGGCACCAGGTACTGCTAAATCCTTTTTAGAGACTAAAGAGTGGCTATGGGCAAAATATCAGTTTAAAATGGATTACAATAGTAACAAACAACACGCTTCAGATGAATCTTATTGGACTAAGCTAGATAATCTAGCTAAATTAATGTTTAAATATAGAACCTTAGATATCGAAAATTAATACTTGAAGGAATGTATTTCTAGGGAAATAGTCACGAAGGGTCTTTGGGTCTATAAATTCCCTAATAATGTAACAATGGGTTCGACGTTTCATAAAGAACTCATTGAATTGTTTAATAAATGTGGATTAGATGTTTTAAGGTTAATTATTTAGGAAAATATTAAGTGTCAAGAGAAAATACAAGAGGACATAGATGAACTGGACCAGTGTATTAAAAATGATCTGATTTTCAATATTTTAGAAGAAAAAGAGAAATATTTTAATATTAGAAAATATATTGATCGTAAAAGTGAAGAATTAGTTATTAGATAATCTAAGAAATTAGAAAGGGATATAAAGGAGTATGATACCAATAGTAGTCATCCGAAACCTTCCCATAAATATTTTAAATATACCAATGAAAGTAGACGTAAACCCCCAGTGTCCCCCCATAATCCAGAGGGAGATGGTATAGACCTTCAAGGGGAGAATAATTATGATTATGAACAAGAATTTCCACCCCTTCGGAGGTCAGAAAGACTGATGAATAAACAAGGTCCACAACCACTGAATTTTCAGTGGAGAGGGGAGAAGGGGGAGGGGGAGATTTTAACGGAACCCCTTCTTGATACTGTAGATAGTAGGGAGATTAGAATAGATGGTATTAAAAGTACATTTAACAATTTTTCCATCTATAATTTTAGTAATCTAATAATAGAGAAAGAGCACTTCCTGTTGTTTTCTAAGGGGTTGAAATTCATCCCATATAAAAAGGGAGATATTACTCAAACCTTATTAGATATAAAGTTATTTTTGAGAAAGGTTAACTTGAGTATTATGAGACCTGTGTTGAAAGTGAATAATAATAATTTAAAATTAAGACGTAAAACCACATATAATCCACCCCTACATCCTCAATTAAACAATCTGGAAATAATTATGGAAAAATAAATTAGGAATAAACAAAATAGCATTAGATTTAAGGTTAATCTGAGTAACAAAGAGAAAGATTTGTTGTATGAGATAAAAAGGAACCCAGATATCAGAGTAATGAAACCAGATAAAGGAGGAGGGGTAGTGATTATGGACAACATTAGTTGTGAAAGTAGAATGAATATGATATTATCGGATGAAAGCAGGTATTCTAGTGTTTCTAAAAATGAAGTTAACATAGCTTATAATAAAATAGATGTAAGCTTAACAGATATGCTGCAGGAAGAATTAACAGACCATAATATTTTCAGATATTTAAAAGTTGATAAACCAAAGATACCTACTATATTTGGTATACCCAAGATCTATAAAAGTCAAAATAATCCCCCCATTAAGGCCAATAGTATCCACTGATGGTGGTAAAACATACCCCCTTGCCAAATATGTGGATACAAAATTTAAAAATATATGGTTAGCAAGGGAAAATAATTTAAGAGACTCATGGGACTGACAAGGAAATTACTGATGATTTATATCAGGAGAATCTATTATTTATAACAGTGGACATTATAGACTTATTTTCTTCCATACCATATAAGGAAGGTATAGAAATGTTTGAAGATATCATTTATGAAGATTCCCATTTAACACAGAATGAAAAGTTAATTAGTGTATGGTTAATTGATATAATGTTGAAGAATATATTTTTACATTTTAATGGTGAATTTTATCAGCAAATTCGGGGGGTTGCTATGGGGGCAGCCTGTGCGCCAACTTATGCCAACTTAGTGTTGGCTAAATGGGAAGAGAAAAATATCCTAAATTCTGAATTTAAAGACTGTTGGAAATTATATCGCAGGTTCCTGGATGATATAGTTATTTTTTGAACAGCTGGGCAGGAGAAATTTATTAAATTTATAACTTATATGAGCAATACAACCAATTTTTTTTAAATTTACATACAATATATCTGACTCCTGTCTACAATATTTGGATATAGAAATATATAAAATTGAGAATAAGTTTGCAACTAAAATATTCAGGAAACCTACTTATTGTAATTCCTTTCTACATTATAATAGCGCACATCCTCTACATTGTAAAAAGAATATTGTCAAAGGACAATTTGTAAGGGGAAGTCGAATGACTAGCTTGGACAAGGATTTTTTAGTAGAATGTGAATTATTAGAAAGAATGTTCTTAGAAAGAGGCTACCCCCTGAATTTAATAAATGACATTAAAGAAGAAGTAAGAAATGGAAGAAACACAAGATTTAAACCTATATTGAAATGTATAGAACAAAATGAGGAGGTCAGTATTAATAATGATAAGACGAGTAATGGAGAGAATTATCAACAGGTACTTGTTTTAGAGTACAATGTGTTAAATAATGGTATCAAAAACATATTTTTAAAAGAATGGGAGAGATTTGTTGCTTTAACAGATCTGGAGAATGTTTCTAAAGTCCCACATAAAATAATATACAAGAACTCCCAGAGTATTAGAGCTATATTAGAAAATAAAAATAAAGTAAACCCCAATAGACATAGGGTTGGTACAAACAAATGTGGATGTTGCATACAATGTATCTATATTATGAACACAGATAAATATTATTTGGCTAGTAGAGATAGGTGGATATATAGTTCAGAACATTTTAATTGTGAATCAAAGGGAGTGGTATACTTGGTTATTTGTGAATTTTGCAAATCATTTTATGTGGGAAAAACAGAAAGAATGTTAAAAAGGAGAATTTATGAGCATATCTATGATATAACCATGAGGAAAGATACTAATGCTCTATATAGACATTCCAAGGTATGCCCTAAATCAAAATTTTTATTCATGGTTTTCGAACAAATTAAAAACAACATTAGAGGTGGCCTGTGGGAAGAAAAAATTGAATTCAGAGAGTTATGGTGGCAGGTAATGTTAGAAGCAGGTAGACCTCCTGGTCTAAATGATTATATATCTATACTTCCTTTATTAAACCTAAGATCTGCCAAACTCTGAATTGTAAATTTAAATAAATATAAAAAGCACTAGAGGGCAGTTAATCACCTCTCCCTTTTAACATAATAAGAATATTGCTAAGAAAGAAAAAACTTTGTTTTTAGACTCAATTATACCAATGTATTTATTTATATATATATTTTTTACTTAATGGTTTTTAGTATATTTCTTAATAACACTTTGATACTAGATTTTAAATGAGATAACATAATTGTTTTTTAGGAATTTATTTATTTATTTTTGTATGTAATTGTTTTTAAGAAATAATGTATGTTTTACTTTTGATAGGAAGTGATAAATATATTATTAATTAGGTGAAGATACTTTATCCTTGTTTGTCCATTTTATGGTGTTCATTTGTTTAATAAATCAGCATATCTAATTGGAGTTCTCCACTTCTGGTTTTCTGCACCTACTTTTGGATTACTGTTTTTTGTGCTTATCCACAAGTTTATATATTTATATGAATCTTAGTTAAACATCTGATAATATGAATTTATTTAGAGTAGCCAGATGCTATTAATGGCTGTCTGTATTATTATTTTTTTGGTGTGATTACTTGTGATATACAGATTACCTGTACTGGCATGATTTGTTTCTGGACATATGACTGTCTTTGGTGCAATCTAGAATTATTATGGTCTGGTACTAGTGACATGCATGTAACCTTCAGAATTAGGAATGGTTTCATATACAAAGAGAAAAAATAGAAAAGAAAATGAAAGAATAGAATGAAGGGAAATTAAAATAATAAAGTAATGATATAATCAAAATGAAAAGAGGACAGAAACAAAGTAGTGAAAAGGTAAATGCAACATCATAAAAATATAAACATAACTATTTAAATAAGTTATGTTCTGAATGACTTCACAGTATTGTACAACTTTTAGTAATGCTGTTTAGCTTATGTGGTAGCAATTATTCATTTCAAATTGTCATACTGGTAGTTATCAAAATGTGATTATATTGTCTTGCCTTGTTTCAATTTTCAAAAGTCTTGATACTGAAAGTCTGACTCACCCATTTTATAACTAATACAGATATAAGAAAGTCAAAATATAAACAAAACAGAATCAAAGAATAATATGAATATGATTTGAAAACCTATTTACATTGATAGAAACCATTCTAAAGTTTATAAGCACTGAAAAACTGATGTGGGTCTTTGCCTTTATATGGACTCTTCATTAAGGAAATACACCAATGTATAACCATATGTATAGTTTTACTTATTTGACAAAGTATTTGGGAGTGTACTGAGGGCTCCCTACTAATCAACGAATGACAGCTAACCATTCATTAAATAGCTGAGTTACATTGGCTGATATGTTTCAGTCAGCAAAATACAAATGAGTGAAAAGAACCACATCAACAAGAGGAGGAGGTTCTATAATTGATAAGAAAGAGGGAGAAGGCCATAGGAGAAGAGGAGGAAAACGAGGGGGAGTCAGAGGAGTCAGTAAATGGGAGAAGGTAGCAGCACATGAGAAAAAAATAAGATCTGATAAGGCACCTTATCCACCACAGGAATTTAGAAAATTGTACAATTGTACAATAGCTGTGGAAGGTGATGCAGACAGGACCTCCATTGATCCTTGAGGTAATTAAATGACCTCAGTACTGTGCAACCATTCCAGAGTTTTCCTCATGTTTTTGTCTTGACCCTCAAAAAATTGTAGCTAGTGGGATAATGCTAGTATAAATGAGTTATGCTCTGAGCTGTTAATTAGCTGGTTCTAATGGACCATGGTTTGGTTCCCTCAGCCTCCATTTTCCTCCTATGTGAGTCAGTTAAGAAGTTGGTACCCACAGTTTCAGTCTGAAGAGATATATGGAGATTGATGCTCTTTCTTGAACAACACATATATTTAATTAATATAAATAAAGTACACATACTAATATACAGACAGTACCATGCCATACAACTTTGACTTTATGTTCCCACATTTCTTTTGTCTTTGTCCAGCATTCTTCAGCAAAGTCATTTGGACGTTTGCCACTATATGGTAGAAACCACACATTTCAAATTTTCTGAAGAATTCTGGAAAAAGGTAAAATGACTGGAGGGATAAATGCCCAAAAATCAAAGAAGATTTAGTACTCTAATTCACTTACATAGTTAATAGAGTAACATATATTACATCAATATGCAATTTCTGAAAAATAAGAAATATGAAAGTGTAATGCGTGGCATTTTTTACTGTAGTTGTCATGTATATGTATGTTTTATATACATGTATATATATATATATATATATATATATATATACATACATACACACACACACGTGTGTGTGTGTGTGTGTGTGTGTGTGTGTGTGTGTGTGTGTTTATTACTCAAAACTTACAAGGGACAGGGGGAATATCATGATGGAAATTCAGGAACATTATGCACACTCAGGTACATTTGTAACGGAGGAAGGCTTTACCATGATAACTTCCTACAGATATCCGTAGCATATAAAGACAGTGGTATATATGCCCATCCTTACTAGCTCTGGACTGGATGACCCAGGTTTAAGTATCAACTCTTATTTGAATTAGTGAGTGGGGGAATACTGAGTCATTGTATGCATGCCTCCCAGGACAAGAGGTATGCCTTAAAACAAAAATATACCACCTCTTACTGTACAGCCCCATTCACGTAAATATGTTTCATCAAATTTGTCCTGAAGTGAATACAGGTATCAAGCATCACTATTCAGCCTCTGGCTCACCAAGAAAATGTACTTTGGTGAGCCAGAGTGGAACCATATACAGGGTCGGGTATTTTGAGAGTATATTTTAATATGGTTGTATGAATGGTATAGTATTATAAAGTACACACTTAATATCATTTAGATTAAAAAAATGAAAGAAATAATCTAATTGAGTAAAACTATTAAAAAATATAAGATGTTGAGGGAATTTTGATGCATTATAAGATTTCACTATAAATTAATTTCTATTGCCTAAGCCGTTGAGCAATAACTATGGCCAAGTTCATAACAATGAGATTAAAGTTTTGAGTATTATAATTTCATAATTTCATAGACTATTACATCTAACAAATTTTGTGATAAAGGAAACAAATGAATGTCTAAGAGAGGTAATACTTTATAACATATTACAATAAATGTATATGTTTTAATGTTTAAATATGAAAAGAGACTGAAGTGAAATGATGAGAAATAACTGAATGAATGATATTAACAGAAGTGATCATCTATGTGTACATGTAAGTAGTGAGGACTTAATATAATGGAGGGTTTTCTGGCGTTAGAAATTTACTTAAAATAAAATGGAGATACTAATATTAAAACTGATTTTTTTAAATTCTGTTAAATTAAATTCAAACAGGCATGATCTCCTTTTATCACATTAGGTGAGCTTTTGAAATGTTTAAAGTTATAGTTTGGTATACATGTTGCTTAAGATTGATTAGCGGGATAGTTTAATTAATGGGTTACTATTAGACTTGGAATCTGCAGACACCATGATTAGGCAAGATTTAATATTGTGCATAGTTTTTAGTGTATTTTCAAAGCATTTAGAATTAAATAGAAGGAATACATTTAATGGACATGATCACTTTTATATTATCAAAGTTATCCTTTATTTATTTCAGATTTTATTACTTAGAAAATCTTTCAATTTCATAATTTTAAACATTGCATTTAAATATGACACCACTTAATTTTATTTTTATAAATATTAATGGACTTTACTGGACCCAGAAAAAGAGTTAGATTGGTGAAATAATTAAAATAATAAAAGTAATAGTCAATACTAATGGGCTATACCTTAACAAATGTACTATTTAAGTGCATTGAAAATATACAGTTAAAAGGAAAGATGTGATTATACTGTGGAAGAATGATACATTAATATCAAGATCTGTATTCCAATATAATGACAATGATAATAAAGGGATGTTTACAATGACCATTACTAAGATACAAAATGGATTATATTTTTAGCTAATATGTATGCAAATAAAACTGAAAAAAATATATTTAAATACCTTCTTAGAGAATATGAAAAGTATTTTTAGGAGGAGATTTTAATTATTTATTAGCAGTGATGGCTGGTGACTTCAAATCAAAGGGGGGCTGCAGGAGACAGCTGAATGGGTGGGGTTAATGGAAGGGGTGCAACCAACTAGAAAGGAGAGGAGCTATGCTCAAAATCACAAAACTGTAACTTTAATTAAATACTCTGCCCTGGGTGCCAAACTGTCATTATGAGAGTCGAATCAAGACAAAATGAAGTGTAGAAGAAAAAAAAATATTTCAATGCATTGGCTGCATGACAGCTTACTTAATATCTAGATGGAAACAAAACGTTTGTGAGGCATGAAAAATAAATTACTTTTTAAATACATTACTAGAATGCCCGTCAAAATCAAGTATAAGAAAAACAAGCAGCACTCAACTCAAACCACTTCTCCTTGCACTGCAGTTCTAATTATAATTTATATTCAGCTTTATAAAATTACCAAGTAACATGCTGAAAGTAGCAATCTCTGTGATACCCTCACTTGTAAAAATGTTTCTTATCCATAAAAGACCTGCTGCCTGACAACAACTAACTAGCTCTCATTTACTGCTTTATAATGTGCTTCACATTGTCATTATTTCTGCAGTATAAATGGAACATATCCAGTTTTCCATTAATTACATATTCATAATTCCAAATTACACCTCTTTAATATGTCCATCCTACAAATACTTTTCTTACAGCTCACCTTCTCATCACTGAAACAATACTATCTGTTATATTATCTATGTAAATGCAGTCCTATCTATACATTACTAATAATAGCCCTCCCTCAGTAGAAAGGCAATCATAACCATAACATTGCCACAAGAAAACACAGGCAGCATACCTTTCCTAATCCTCTCCAGTCTTCTTCTTTACTACCTAATCTCCATCCAATTTAAATTTCAAACAAAGAACCTTGTTGCAGTTTTTGGCCAATGTTCATTTATTTTTCATCCCATCAATGTATGTATATTCACTTACAGTTCTATTTTCTATCAGCACTCATCATATCTCTGCTTCAACCATATAATAACTGCCATCATCCACCAGCAGCACTACTGGGGACCAAGGATATTTGTCTATTCTTTAAACAATCATTTTCAGTACATCACTACTATAAACATGTCACCCAGTCAATAAAGTACTATAAGCATTTTTAAACTGCACACCCATTTTATCCTGGATGCCAAATTTCCTCATGTTTTTACTAACAACCAGGATTAACTGAGACCAACCAATATGTTAAGAACCTTAAGATGCAATAATCTTTACACTTCACTTGCTGGTTAAAAAGTCCAAAGCAGAAATAAGTAACCTGCCAAATAAAAAAAAATGAAAATATTCACAAGTAGTCCTCACATTGCCACATATTTAATCCTTCATATTTTCATTGCACTTTATATCACCCTTATCCACATCTACAACCCATTTCCTACATCAAAAGAGTGATTATCCTGCTTTCTTCATTTTTCACACTCATTTCTTGTACGTTACATTTGTTCAGTGAAAGAAAATAATACTCTTACATTTTTGTCAGATATCTTCCAACAACATCCACCTACATTTTTGAAAATTTCAGACACAAAGAATTATTAAGATTATTCAAATATGTATTTTTGCATCATCGTCTATATATTTTACCGAAACTAAATAAAATACATTATTACCAAAACCTCTTGAATCTGAGCCTAACACACATCTATGTAATTCATAGGTTCATAGGTTCATAGGTAGGTACTAGGCTATCTGCCCAAAGGCATTTATAAGCCTAGCCAGAATGTGTTGGTTTTCGCCACCCCCTTAGATTAGTTCCCTGTGCCTCTGTCCAGCAGAGCCACTGAAGTGATCCCTGGGGTAAACTCCTGTTTCCCATCCACTCATCAAGGTTTCTCTTGAAGATTGTTAGTGAGGAGCTCTGCCTAATGTAGATTAGAATTTTGTTCCAGAGCATGGAAAGTCTCTTCGACAGGAATCTATCCCTCCAATACGTCCTATTTATTGTTGTGGTGAGGTTTAGATCCCTAGAGTGTGTGGCTCAAGGGGATATGGTTTTCCTTAGGTGGAGCATGTCCATCAATTCTTGGTTGGACATGACCTTGTATGTCAGGCAGATATCACCTCTGAGTAGACAGCATGCAACCGAGTACAGCTGGAGTTTCTTCAGTCGAGCTGCATAGGGCATCTGTTTGAGGCCAGTGATCCTCTTGGTGAGGTACGTCTGTTGTCTTTCCAGCTGTTTCAGGTGTCTTGTGAGGTATATCCCAAATGGGGCATTGTACTCTATGATGGGTCTGATGAGTGAGGTGTAGAGGTGCACAATGACCTCTTTTGATCTGGATGCAAACCCTTTTGTGATTAGGTGGGCCACATAGAAGGATTTTCTAACCAATTTGGCAATGTGATTACCAAAGGAGAGATTACTATTTACTTGGGTCCCCAGATCCCTCATTTTGTCTTCTGTATTTAGGGGGCTACCACCTATGTGGTAATTTGTGGGTACTTTGTTTTTTCCAAAGGTGATGACTATGCACGTTTTGGCATTTAGCTTGAGGCCATGGTTTTGACACCAGGTATATGTCTCAGTGAGACCCTTTTGGAGGATGTCTGTGTCAGCCGGAGAGTCAATTATAGTCCCTAATTTGCAGTCATCTGTGAACTTGGTCAGCCATAGTCCTCCTGTGCTTGCCTGTACCTCTGAGAAGTATATGCCGAACAGGAGGGGTCTTAGGACTGAGCCCTGGGGAATGCCACTTGTAACCAGTTTAGAGTCCTGGCTCCTGCAACTCTTACCATGTGGGTTCCATCTGTGAGCCAGTTGGCAACCCACCTCGTGATGTAGGGGTTTATGTTCAGGCTGCTGAGCTTGTCTATAATACCAGAATGGGGAATGGGGTCAAAGGCCTTTGCGAGGTCTAGGTAGGCTGTGTGGACCACCTTTCCCTCGTCTATAGCCTTGGTAACTGTCTCAAAGAAGTCCACCAGGTTTAGGAGGCATGATCTGCCCTTAACAAAGCCGAACTGGGTAGAGTTCAGTGACTGCAGGTTCCCAATGTCTCTGTTAATGAGATCCATGATGATGCACTCCATAGCCTTGCAGACCAAGCTAGTCAGGCTTATAGGCAATAGTTCCCAGTGTTTGTTGTGGCTCCACCTTTGTGGAGTGGAATAACCCTTGCTGTGCACCATTGTATGGGCACAGCCTGTGGAGAGGCTGAGTTTGAACAGTATGTTTAGGTGAGGGGTTAGTTCATCTTTGAGCTCATGTAGGATGGAGCCTGGGACACCCTCCAGTCCCATTGATGCTGTGTTTTTGGCTTTGGAGAGGGCTGTTTTAACCTGAGTGTCTGTGATTTCAGGGGCACTACATTCTTCTGGTATGGTTATGGGCCCTTTTGGGGGTGAGAGGTGGGTGAAGTTTGCACTGAACCTGTCTGCCAGGATGTTGGCGATATCAGTCATTTCAGTGTATTTTGTGCCATTCTGCACTAATTCTGAGCAGATCTGGGGATTGCCACTTAGATTCTTGACATAGCTAAAGAATGCCTTGTGGTTATCTTTGGAGTCCTTGGCAATTTTTCTTTCGAAGCTAGCCTTGGAAGATTTTATGAGGGATCACAGTTTCTTGCTGATACTGATCAGGGATGTCTTCCCCTCTTGGGATTTTACTCTTTTCTGTACTAGTTACTCCTTCTGTTGTATAGCTTGTTTATGGCAGGGGTCCACCAGACTGGTTTCCTTTTCTTGAAGGAGTGAGTCATGGTTTTGCTTGGTATAGCATGATCCATGCATTTTTGTAGGTGCCTGTAGAGTGCATTAGTAAAGGATTTTGCAGCATGGGTAGCGTTATCCTTTAGCATGCGGAATTTGAAACTTTCCACCTTGGTCTTAAGTAACGTGAAGTTAGCTTTTGAAAAGTTTTTCACAGTGGTTTCTTTGACTGGGAGTGGGGGCAGAATGTGGATATCCAGAGTGATTAGTTTATGGTCAGATCTAATCAGTAAGGGGCTGGCCTCTGGTGGGGAACACCGGTCTCCCATGCTGGTGATGACCAGGTCCAATATGTTGTCACTTCTGGTAGGGGTGTTGACCAGTTGATCCAGAGCATTTGAGTTTATAAATTCTAGGAAATGTTGAGCAAGGGAGTAAGTACTTGAGTAGTTCTACCAGTTAATGTTTGGGTAATTGAAATCACCCAATATCAGGGTGTTTGGTAGGACCTTTATGTTTCCAGAAATGTGGAATGGGGGTCCTGGGACATGGTGGGTGATCTGTAGCAAGTTACAATTTGAATTGCAGTTCTGCCCGTTGTTAGTTGCACGTGGATGATCTCTGAAGCATCGTACTGTGCCACTAACCTGGAGGTGTGGGTATCCTTGATGAATATGGATACACCCCTGCCTTTTGTATTTCGGTCCGGGTTTTGTGGCTGAAATGTATGGTATAAGTTGTAGCCTGGTAGTGCTGTGGTGCTCTCTGGAGCCTTAAACCAGGTTTCTGTTACTGCACATATATCAATTTTCTCCATACTTAGGTGTGGCACAAGTGCATGCATTTTGAGGTTTAGATTTCTGGCATTGAGTAGCATTACCCTCAATTTTTTGTTAATTGTGCTATTTACGGTGGTGGGTTTGTCTTTTGAGCCTTGCCTAACACTGTATACAAATCAAGAAGAAATACATATTTTAGATGCCTTGGACAGAGCTTTTTAAAAGAGGGTATGGAACATTTGCTGAATCAAGACTTAAAACTGATGTTCATAATTCCATATCTGCCAATTAGAAGAAAGGTTTCGGAGTTTAAAAGGTGCACAGAGATCGATACATAAATGCTGTTGTTTGAAAGACTTGATAAAGAAAGGATGACCAGATTAAAAAAGAAAGTTCATGTTCAGTTACGGTACTATACCTACTTTAATGAGATTACTTGTGTGAAAGGTCTGTTGTTTTAAAAAAGATTAATTAAAAGATTAACTGTGCCAGATAAGAAAAAAGATTAGACAGAATCCATGAAGCACATCTTGGAACTGTGAAGTACAAAGAAAAAGCAGACAATATATATTTGGTAATGGTCAAGAACTATCATGTGTATAACATGTTCTATAGAAATAATGTTAAAAAATGTAACTCCTTTCAAAAAGGCAATGGAACAAAATTACTACTGTCTTATTCCATTTTAAAGACTGAGCTGATCTTATGTGTGTGTGGGGGTTATTATTCAAAGTATGAAGATGTAATCAAAATGGGAGACTTCACCCAAATCTATTATACCTTTACTCAAAGTGATATTTTTGAGACATGGAATTCTTGACATTCTTATTATGTTCTTCAGATCATGACTTAAGAATTCCATAAATTTTCTCAAAAATATGTGTTTAAGCACATTTTGACTAGTCCAAGATATTCACAATCCAATGGACATGTAGAAAGTGTAATTTAGGGTCTATATTGAATTAGCGAATGCTTAGAAAAGCGAACATTAATTCATTGACCACTTTTAAGCAAAAGCTTAAAATCTCAAACATCCGGAACAGCGATTTTTTTTCCCAGGGAAAAGAAAATCGCTGGTCCACAAAAAAAAAAAAAAAAAAAAACTTAAAACATTATATAATATGGGGGGCATCCCCCACACCCCCTACTTAAATATTCCAACTCTGAGATTGCACCACAGTGGAGGAAATGACGAACTCCCGAAACCGGCCCAACTATTTTTTTGCCCTGTGAAAAAAAATCGCTGTTCCTGGTGTTCGAGATTTTAAGCTTTCACTTAAAAATGGTCGATGAATTAGCATTCGCTTTTCTAAGCATTTGCTAATTCAATATCGACCCGTAATTTAGACTGCAAACAGTATCATGAAAAAAATGTATTAGTGCAAAGTGAGATTGTTATTTACAGCTTGTTTGAGTTGAAACATTCCCCTAGAACACACTGGGCTGTCCCCTTTCCAGGTGCTGATGGGAAGAAGACATCACTAAGTTGCCAGTGTCTTCAGCATTGCTCTATCAAATATTAAAAAAGTTTAACAAAAAGTTGAGAAAAGACAGAAAGCTTACTGTGATAAAATTGCAAGACAATTAATGACTCTAATACCAGAAGAAGAAGAAAAAGTAAGATTATAAAATCCAGTACAAAGATATTCAAAGCAGCAAAAAACCTTTGTAGTAAAGGTAGTTACAATCCTAAATCTTACCTTGTTGAAGTAAGGGAAGGTCAGTTAGTCAAGAGAAATACAAAACATGAAGATTGCCTTCATCCTAGGATACTGATAGAGCATAGTAGTTGTGACTAAAATTTGACCAGAGACTGTCAAGTGATGAAACAGTTGCAAGACTGTTCTGAGAGAGAGAAAGGAAAGAGAGAGCGAGTACTCTCAGCAGAATTTACCAGAAACCGATACTACATTCCCTGTTAAGACAGCTCAACCAGAATTGACTGTGTCTACGAAAACAGGCAAGAGAAAAACAGAGGTGAAAGAACTGCTGCAATTTCTAGTAAAGTTACAAGATTTTAAAACATGCCATGATATTCATATGCTAGCAGACTGATTTAAGACAGATGCGATCATTGATTAATAAAGTGCTTCTTGAAAATCTATACATCTCATTAGGCATACCTGTAGTATAAGAAGTATTAATTTTTTTACTAATAATTGTAAACTTAATACTTAACAGGGGTTAATGTATTTTAAGTAGTTCAGTACATCTTTAAGTATCCCAAAAGGTGAATGCATGATTGTATTGCACATGACTTCTTTCCTCAGGAAAGTCTGTGCCATATTAGTAAAGTTATTAGACTCATCCATATTCTCTTCTCTGTGTCCTTATTTGTGTAGTTTCTGAAGGTAGAGAAAATTAAATACATCACGATTAGTACATATGTATTTTCTGGGTCAAGGCCGTACAAGGTCATTCTTATGTCAATCCTTTGATTTCATTAAATTAATAAGTGAGAGATTATTATTATAACCATTTTCATCATTTCATAAATAGATTAGTATTAGGCTAAGAGCAGTTTTAATCCTGGCCAATTATCCCATCTGTGTTTGCAAAGTAAACACTTTCTATTATTTCAACCCCCAACCCCCTGTGTTTTTATCTGCTGTTTCATGCAACTTACTTAGAATTGACAACTGTTTAGGTTTCTGGTCCATTTTTTTAGGAATCATTTATGTATAACTCACATTTAGCTAACCAGAAGTATGAATATTCACACCAAAAATGAATACATTTCTAGCATGTTTTCTATAGAGAGAGTAAACTGCTGTGATACATAAAACAAAGCAGTAGTTTGCATGAATATAACATTAAACATTTATATTGAAGGTTGAAAGCATAACCATGAAGAAATCACTTGCAGGTTTTTCAGTGATCTTAAGCTTGATTTCTAACAATGAATTAATAAAACTATCAAGATGGTCCAGTTTTAGTTGTCAGAAGAATTAAAAGAGGTTGTACAACATCAGTAAAGTTTTTTTCTTGGTTCTCTGATATTGTCCTTCCTGAAGGTATCTGACAAAGTCACAAATGTTCTTATGTCCTACCATAACCCTTCCTGTATAATAAATTGTCCTCATATATACTGCACTATTCAGTAAAAATGCCAATAGTATGTATGGATTTGCCTATTGTTTTTCTGCAGAGATGGAATTTATGAGCTATTGTTAAAGTACAACAATGGAATTCTGTTAATAAATACTCAACTTCTCTGTTCTTTTTCTCCCTATTTACTGTCCCTGCTATGATTACCAACAATACAGCATTTCAAATATTTTAAATCGACTGTTTCTCTCCACTAGGACAGTACCTTACTGTACTGTGGTGGTTTCACTTTCAAAAAACTTTTATCCCCCTGGAAAAGCTTGCTGCAGTCTCCAGTTCATTGCTGTCATCAAGGCCAATGAATACAGGTAGTTTTCTGGCCCGTTCCCTCCCCAAACTGACATCACCACAACCGTCCTAAAAACCCATCCTTGCTGTGATGTCACACCTCCCTGGTCCTTCCCCTACCCATACAGAAAGTAAAGGCTAGAACAAGGAAACAGTGCATAAGTCAAGTCTCCTGCTGTGAGCTGTCAAGCACAGCAGGTAACAGCTCAAATTACCCTTATCACTTTGACAGCTAGGGAAATTAGGTGTGAAGGGGGATGGGAGATGAGTCAAAGTAGTACAGTTCAGGCTTCACAAAAGATGTAATTTAGCCATGCTAAAAAAGCAGCAGTAAAAAGCACTTTGAAAGTCTGTTCTATGGCATTTGCACTGTTTGTGTTTTAAATAGTCACTGAATGGCATGAAATGTTACTTAAAACTAACTGACTGAAAGACAGCAGTGTATGCATGTACAAGCAATGCAGTGACAGGAACTTTAGGAAGAAAGAGGCCTGCGTGATATAATTTTTTACAGACACGCACTGCACTGTGGGATACCTAGATGCAGACTAAACAATCATAATTACTTCAAGATCCCAGACCCACTGTGGTCAGACTCAGGAATTATGTATAAAAATATTTAAAAAAACTGTAAATAGTCCCAGAGTGGTGTTAAAATGTTGGAAACACCAAGCCATGATGAAATAAACATGTTTTTTGAGTCTGTGGATGTGGTTCTCCTTTAAATAAATTATTAATGTTTCTCCAACTGACTACTATAATCTTTCTCTATTTTCAATTTCATCCATGTTACTTAGGATTGAGAAATGTCTATAAAATATTTATGTATTTCTGTGCCTGTCTCTGTTAAGGATATAGTTTAATGCAGACCTCAACACCACAGAGACCACTACAGCCACTAGGTACTGTAATATAGACAATATTTTTTCTTTAGCATACTTCTTTTTTCAGAAATTTTGTCTACTACTACTACCTGTTAAAGAAAGTCAAAAAGTGTATCTAAATCCAAGTGACTGCCATTATGCATTTATTTTGATATCTGACAAAACTGCAGAGAACCACATTTGATAGTATTAAATGTTTACTACGATCTATGTGGAATATTTGCTTACATCAGGGGATGTCAATGAATTGTGTACTGGATCATATCTTTATGCTTTATTACTAATAAAGACTCCCAATCTAAAATAAGAAGGTGAAGCCCAGAGGGTAATAGCAGAACTGTAAATCTTCAAAGCAGCATTAATACCTCATAGCACATGTCCATAACTGGCAATGTTTTGCATTATTACAGCCCCTTTTCTGTGTACATCTTTTAGTAAATTATCTAATGTGTAAATGTAATAACAGCCCATAGGATTTATGTACATATTAGGTTTTGCACAACAGGTTTATGCAAAGCATATTATTTCAATATGCCTGTATGCCATTCATATCAGACTGGGAAATAGACATACAGAAATGGTGTGTGGGGCTTAGGTTTTGTAAAAGATTGAAATCATCTTGTGGTTCCAGCATTCTGTTAGGCTATATTGTACCAAGTCCTAAAATCCTCCCACATTGCACTGGTGCATCTCTATAGCATAATATTGTGGTATACATCAAACCACTGTTGGACCAGTAACAGTGCATTTCCTCTTCTGTCCTGTACTGTTACAGAACAGTAGTAGGTATGGGGGGAGATGCACCACCAGGCCTTTTGGTTAACTGGTTCTCTATCACTGCTACTTTGTTCTGCCACCACTGCATCTGTGTAAGTGTATTTAGCATTAATATTATATAGATATGCAGTGTCAAGTAGGCAGAATGTAAAGTAGCATAGAATGAACTACATAAGCAAGTAATTTGTCAGTTGCTGTAATTATGCATAACATAACATCATATCACATATAACATAACAAAGAGAATTATGAATAAGGTATCGATCATAATCAGTTTATTATGAGTTTAAGAAATGGATTTCAAGAAATTCAACTCAAGAGAAAAGCTTGAAAGGTGAGGATTTAAGATCCGTTTTGAGAACACATAACAAACTGAAGGTATAATTGACAATTTGGTCATAATTATTTGTAATACATTGGGGTTTCTAGGTGCATCAGTTTATTACCAGTAAAATAAAGGAATGTGTAGCAACATGAAGTGTCCTAATGCTTTAAAAGCTATAACACAACTCACATTGTCTCACACAAAAGTTGACCAGAAGCAAACTGTACCTCTAATCAAACAAAAGCTTTAAAAATTGTGAAGACACTTTGATGTGCTACAGATTTGTAAATTGTTGTTTGTGTGGCAGCACAATGTGTGTTACAGCTCTCAAAGCTGCCACTACAATACCAATGTACTTTTCAAGCATTCAGATAGTGCAAGGCTTACTAATAGTACTGAGAGTGAGGTTCATACGTGGGATTCACACTACGACCAGCCTTTTATAGCTAAGTTCTTACATATGAAGCTCCCCACAAGAAGATTATTTCTTTATTGATTTTGTAATGTACTTGGTGAGCTCTGTGTTTTATGGTGTGATTCAGTGTAGTACTGAGATCTCTACATCAGTCAGCTAGGCAATAGCCACAAGGAAGGGATGTAGAAGCAGGCTATCTAAGACTATCTAAGACCTGAGCTATATGCTGACTTAAGAGACGGAATAGATAAGGGTAGGATCTACCTGAAATTTGTTTTGTAATGACAACTAAGGGAAGTCAGAAGGCCTATCCTAGATGTATACATGGGGACAGGAGGGTGAACTGTAACATTTAAAATGTGGGGAGAGTAGGAAAGGAGTTCCTATGCCACTCATGCAAAACTGCTATGACAAGGCTCCTTTCTTCATCTTGACCACTGAAAATGTCCATAGTACATAGCAAAAGCCTGCCATGTGCTAAACGACAATCTGTCCCTTTTGTACTGAGCACTGTGCAACCTGTTTTTTTTTTTTGTGGTAGATAAGTAGTCTGTTTTAGAAAGATTCAATCTGTTTAGAGCTAGTTCGTCTATGTGGGAAAGGAATTCCTTACAAATCTTACTCGTTATCATATAATGCTAACAAGGTATTTTCATATACCGAATGTGAAATCTGGGTGCCCATAGAAAGTCTGATGACATTAGAACATAGCCTAGAGATAATATGAGCATTTGGAATTCACAAAAAAAAAAAAATAAACAAAACTCATCACAAGGTGATATAGTAGAGAGGTGTACCTTAGTTCAAAATCTCTTAAGGCACTACATGGCACCTTGGCATTAGGTACTATGTAATGGAATGTTAATGAGTGATTCTTTTGGCAATTCTGTCTGCATTCATAATTCTCAACATACTGCCCCCAGTTGCCCTAATGCTATGGCATACAATAAATGGCTATGGTCCCAGTGGCAGTGCTGAGCCTCTCCTTATTGTAGCATAGTGCCCTGAGTTATTATTGCATTGTACTTGACCTTAGACTAAAGGTCAAGAAGTGATGGGACCATCTCCTTATTGTAGCATAGTGTCCTGAATTATTACTACACTAGATTCAACCTTAACCAACATGCTGAGAAGCAATATTATAATAGGATAGTAGTAGCTAGGGGAGGCACTGTGCACCAGGATATTTTGTTGCCTGGAACCCATTCTGCACTACACCTGCCTACCTATTTGTTCCACCTCCTCTGGGCCTGCGCATCCATACCCAGCATATGTACAGGATTGCAAACTGGAATGCAGAGCAGCACATCATGAACTCCATAACTAACTGATTCTATATAAGACAAATGGGTGTTAGCTGCTATAATGAGTGGGGAGTATCTTAGATGTATGCCCTACCTTGCCATTACACTTGTAGGATGACAAGAAGTTACTATAGTCACCAGCACTTTGCTATCATCATACCTGGGGGACAGTAGGAGCTATCCTAGACATGAAAAGAATTGTACCATTACATCTGTACATAGGTGTAAAGACTATCAAAGAAAAAAGTGCTAGTTTATACTGATATCTGGGCAAATACCCATAGACATAAGCATGAATTTGTAATATTTGAGGGAAAACGGGATGATATGCTACTTTTAAGCATACTACGCTGTTGAGGCAAGACTAAACATGAGCATAATCTTGCAAAGACAGCTTCTGGAATGGTGGATATTTACATTTAACATTCACATAATCGTATGTGACATTATTCTGACAGACACTCACTATCTATCCTGACCAGAATGCATAGCAGTGGACTCTTCTAATACCAACAAGGTAAACATTTTTTTGTTTATTAATTGTTTTTATAATCTAGAGCTTGGTTGATTAATTATGCTCTGTATGTTTTAGGAAGATTTAACTTTTGTAATGACTAAACAGGTATGATTAATCATGCTTAGTAATCATTCTGTGACTGGTGCTGATTTCACAAAGTTATAAAATGAGGTAGAATATTGATGCAAGTATACATACTTATCAAAGTTTCTGGTTTTCTAGCAACTCTAGAGAATTTTAATATTTCGTAATGAAAAAAAAATATTAGTGCACTTTTACATTGTAAAGGACACTGTTTAAAAATTCTTCCTTTCCAGACATGTAGATAAGGTTCTTTGCAGTGTCTCAATGACCACTAAGTGCTGTACTTTTTTAATGGAAGTATGCCCTTCTGATGAATTTGAGTTTTCCAGTCCTGGTTTCATCACTGACTGTGTATCAAAACTACAACTGATTATGATGAAATTCACTTACCTCAGGTCATTGAAGGATCAGTGCCACTGGAATTATAGTGTTCCTCAGCAAAAGTGACTTGCAAGGGAGTAAGTCCCTTTACCTTTTTGTAAAGTGACCTCTGAGCCAATTATAGAATGTAGAAGATGGAAAGAGTGCACCCACCACAAAAAAAAAAAAAAAAAAAACAGAAAAAAGAAAAAAAAATTCTATCTAAGAATTTTGCTGAAAGCAGTCTTGGTTTTGACAAGGCTTCCTTTACTGTTTGTTTTTATTATGCTTGGTTGAGTGCAGTCAGGTATATTCAAAAGCATACTTTTTCACCATTCGCAGTGTAACCTATTTAACCTATGGAGGAAGAGAGACAATATACATGAGCGCCCTTCTTACATCTTTTGTGTGCAGGGATAAAGGCTTATTTTTCTTTTTAAATAAAACCAAAATAAATCAATGATTCCCAGAATCAAAATGTACATCATTTAAAAATTGTAGAACTATGGAGGATTTTGTTAACTTTCTTACTCTGAATTTATAAGACAAATAGTTATACTGCAAGGTATGGGTTGTATAATTATTATACATAGATTTAGCTCTATAGAACTTTGTATTAATTTTTTCTTGGAATTTTGTATTACATCTGCGAGGAGCCTTTGATGCAGTGCTAACAAGGGGTCCCCAGATCTGATTGATATTTTCCATTTAGGTAGGAAGACAACAAGATGACTGGGCGTGGGAGGATTTTTTAAGCCACAGAGAATGACTTTTCACACAACCTTAAAGAGGTTCCAGTAAGCCATGCAGTGACTTGAGGGGTATACTGCCCAGGCTGTTCTCAGAAATGGTGGAGAAATGCTTACCTTGACTCGAGACACTGTGGGGAGATGGAAAAACACTCTGAAGAACTCCTGAATCCAGAGGACATGCCCTCCTTTGAAGCAGATGGTGGGACTGCATCCATTTGATTAGGTTATTGTGATAATTAAACAGTTCCTCTGTGACAAGGCTGTAGGAGTGGATGCGATCTGGATAAAAACTATGAAGGCAATAGACACTGTTGGCTTTGTTGGCTTTGTCATGGCGAATGTGCTTTTCAATGTTGCATGGAAAGCTTTGATAGTACAAAAAAAAACTAAGAACATTGGGTATGTCCTAGTTACAAAGGGATCATGCTCCTAAGTCTTTCTGGGCAAACCTATGTCAGGTTGATAGAGAAGAGACTTCATCCTACAGCTGAGACTCTGCTTCAGCAGAAGCATTGTGGATTCTGTCTTGGTCATGAAACAGTATAGCAGTTCTTTGTGGTCACATAGATATTGGAGAGGTCACAGCAGTTTCCCAGGGCTGCATACATGTGTTTTTGAATTCAGGGAAGGCACATGACCGGGTATCCCAGAATGACTGATGAAAAGTGCTACAATAGCATGAGATCACAGAGCTGCTCTTGTGTACCAAATGAGCACCTGTATTCAAGGAATAAGAGTCATGCCCACATTCTTAGTGCTAAATCAAATGTGTTAGTGTACGAGTAGGACTCTGTCTCTTGCCTACCATCACATTTGTGATTTTAAAGGATAGGAAATTAAATACAGCCAAGATATGGAGAGTATCTAGTCTGGGTTCATGAGGGCTAAACCTTTTTTGTTTACAGATAATGTTGTCCTTTTAGTGTCACTTGACTGTGATTTCCAGTGCACAGTGAAGTATTTTGTTGTTGAGTGTGAAACAGATGTGATGGAAATCAGCACATCTAAAACAGACATCCTTGTTCTCACCCAGAAAAAAGAGTAGATTGTTCTATGTAGGTGAGAGAGAAATGAGGGAAGCAGCCACCTCAGATAAAGGAGTTTAAATATCCTGGGGTCTTGGCCATGAATGTAGATAGAAGTGATCAGGAGACTGACCAGAGTATGTGTGTGACCATACTGCATGTACTGTACAAGACTGTTGTGGTAAAACAAGCACTGTGCCATAGGATGAAACTTTCAATTTACTGGTCAGTCTGGATCTCTAGCATTAGCTATGATCATTAGCCTCAGAGAGCAAATGAAAGGAGGAGATGTTGGATTCAAGTAGCAGAAGTTAGGTGCCTTTGTAGGGAGCTGGGCTGAGCCTATATTACGGAGTGAGAGCCTCAGCATTCCAAGACAGTCATAGAGTACCATCACTGCTCTTTCTGGCTGACAGGAATAAGTTGAGATGGTTTGGCACCTTTTGAGGATGCCCCTTGGCATGTCTTAGAAGTGGTTTACCATGCATTGCCCACTGGAAGGAGCTCCTGTGGCAGATCCAGGACACATTGGAGGGATTATATCTCTTTCTTTCAACATGTATGGGAACATCAGGGGTCCCAGAAGATGAGCTGGAGATGGTTGCTGAGAATCAAAAAGTCTAGTCAACCCTGCTCAAACTGCACCTGCCACATCCTTCAACGAGATAAGCCATTAAGAAAATAGATGGATGAATACCTATGATAGATAACTTAGTTAAAGTGATACAGGATCTACAGCAAGATAACAGCACCTTATATTCACATAGTGCTCACAGAGTAAAACAGCCATTTTAATGAAATGAAATAGTGAATAAACTTGTGTATGTGTGGAGATGAAGATGGGTCATACAAGTACATCTTCATAATGCTGAGAGGGAATGTGGACAACAACGAGAATGTCAGGCGTTTTATCCATGACATAGACAAGAGAAGAAAGGCGAGCCTACTGGAAAAACATAAAGCAGCACTGCTTTCAATACAAAGTACCTTTCATTTTGAAGAGAACTCAAGGCACCAGTGAGGGACAGTAAGTGAAAGAGACAGAGAGTGATAGAGAGATAAATTATATGTTGGTGTTGACTTGATTGACAATTATATTAATAGGAGCAAGACAAGTTTCTCTCATCTTAGCCTCCGCTGAAGGTGATTGTAGTTTATTCTACAGTCTATTGTGAATGTTCTGTGAAGGGATATTCAAACAGAGCAGGGAAGAGTGAATTAAAAAAACAAAATTAATAGGATAGTCAGAATGGGTAATCCAGCTTTTTTATAGTATTATGTTGTACATTTCTGTTCCTAGTTAAACAAGTGCAGAATACCAGAATCTGTGAATACAAAGATGAACTGTCTCCTATAATCGTGCTTTGTAGGATTTTTATAACAAGGTGTTACTATTTACTATGAAGTGAAATAATGAATTTTCTTATTAGAGTTATCAAGTGAATACTTGTGACATTAAAGTCAGCAGTAACCAACATTTTAATTAAGACAAAACAATTAAATCATTTTAGCCATGTCAGTATTAAACCTCACATTAAGAGTCCTCATTTTAAATAATTAAATTCAATAACAACATTCCACAAGAATGGCCCTGCCCTTGATGATTTAAAGTTAGTATCTGCAGCCAAGCTAATAACTGTCACATGACTGTGAACCACAGAGAGTTGGATGACTTTCAAAGACTGCAGTAAGATTAAATGAAAAAAAAAACAACAACTCTCTAGGCTGTACTGTACCGTCGCTGAGCTGAATACAAGATATGAGCCATCATAGCAGGAAAGCTCAGTGAAAAAGTAAGAGGTACAAGCCTAAATCTACACCCCTGTCCATTCTCTGTGCTAATGACTTACATTCAAACATGTCACTCCAGAAAATCTAAATAAGTCATTATTTCACATTTGCTAACTCATTAGATAAGTATTATATCAAGACAGACTTGATAATATTATGAGATGACCCTATATTTCAGAAACTGACTCCAGAAGCAATGCTGAGTGTCATTCATTCATACAAAGAACAGCATTGATCCGTAGTATACAGAGCCTGGAGTATAAAAATGAATCTTTAGCTTTGCCCTTGAGAACTGATGAAAAAGGATTAGAAAACTGCAGTTTAGTGCATGCTGGAAAAAAAATTGCATAACCAGTTACTTATTCATTTTATGAAAAAAAAATATAAGCTTCCCTCTGTTGGGCTACTATAATAATAATGCTATAATAATACTATAATAATACAGAATCTTTTTTTCGGGCAGCTGCAAGCAGAACATTACATTCCAAAGGTAGGAAACTTAAGTTGTCATTTTAAAGAAGATTCTACATAATTACAACTGAACCTTTTTGTAAAGGTCAGGACCAAAATGCCATCAGTCATTAAAGATCAAAGCAAGACTGGTAGAAAATGAAAACAATGAACACAGGGGGATGCAGAAGAGGAGAAAAAATAAACGAGTGAAAGATAATAACAAGAACAGAGTTAAACATAGCCATAGTAATATAGCAGGATAACAATATGTCCTTCCACTACATCAATGAGCAGAGAGAGAAGGAAAAAAGTCAAAGAGACAGAGACAGAATTTAATAGGAAGAATCCAAGAAGGTGAGAAAGAAAATGAAAAAAGGCAAAACTACATACCTGCTTTGTGTGTGTGTGTGTGTGTGTGTGTGTGTGTGTGTGTGTGTGTGTGTGTGTCTATATATATATATATATATATATATATATATATATATATATATATATATGTTTTTTTTTTACTTAACCATTTATTAAGCAGGCAAGGAAATGATATTTGTAATTATCACACAGGTAATCAGGAGGACACAAAAGGAAATGCAATATTATGGGCAATTTATGTTTGTCAGACTATCTTTGATAGAATGGAAGAAATCTCCATTTCTGTACAGAAACCACACTGAGATATGGACAGAACATGAAAGACTTAAATAGAGAATGGGTGTCCTTCTGAGATGCCCCTGTACTACATATTAAACATAGCATTGAGAACATGCCATCCGTATAAAATTTCAACAAAAACAGAAAAAATACCCAGAAAGATTGCTTCATGCACACTACTATCAGACATGCATTTCAGGAAAAAGATTTCAGTTGACAAATGATCTGACGTAAGATGAAATTAATTCATCTTGAGCAGCAGTGATGGTACTGTGTACAACTCAATTTGTACTGAGTACCTCAGCAATGTAACATGGCACTCAGGTGATTTATCTGTGCTGCCAACCTATAATTTATTCCAGGCCTTTGTTTATTAGCCTTATGTTTGATATTGTATCAAATGGCTTTTTAATGTCGCAGTAGGTCATGTCTGTAGCTCAGAGCTGTAGCGAGGTCAGTTCTTGCCTTGGCAACATGTGAATCAGTTGGCCTAACAAACATGAGGACCAAAAATGTCCTCTATAGAGTTGAAGTCCAAAAATGAAAATACTTCAAGACTCTATCAAAGAAGTATACTTGCCGCTTGATACAGTTCTTAACACACTAACCTATGCATCACTCAAAGCAAATCATGTAAGAGACTTTTGTGTGAATGAGTCCAACATTGCACTTATACCCAGCTGCCTGAGCACTACTGACTTGTGCGAACCAATCAGCACCTCTTCTACAGTGCCAATCAAGTCCCCCTAACAGCTTGAGCCTAGAACAGCTCTCCCCTTTGCCCTACACTAGCTATGGGTCTTCCGTAATCTACCTTTTAATCAGATACCTTGGTTATCCAATTAAAAAGCGCTGTCAGATTTCTTTGGTATGTTCTTTCCTCTGTGAATCCCCACTTCCTTAGATTCGGTATCCTGTGTCGCCATTAAGTCTAAAGTTATTTATTTCAGCAATAATTCACTGAATTTCAATGTAAATGAATACAGTCTAACAGGTGTAGGTTATTCAGTTCAGTTCTCAGCAGGGGTGCCTTCTCTGTCAAGTTTGTATTTCTTCCTTGTATCCAGGAGTTTTTCACCATGTGGTCAAGTTTTTTCACAAATCCCAAAGACATGCTTTAGCTAAATTGTAAATCCTCCAAATTATCCACAGGCATGCTGGGGTGTGTGTGTGTGTGTATGTGTGTGTGTGTGTGTGTGTGTGTGTGTGTGTGTGTGTGTGTGTGTGTGTGTGTGTGTGTGTGTGTGTGTGTGTGTGCGGGCTTGCATTTCCTGTGACAATTTGGCATCCTACCCAGAACTAACTTCTCTGGTTTGTGCTTGTGCCTAATGAATGTTACTATTGGCTTAAGATTCCCAATTAGCCTGAAATGGATAAAGAAAGTAATCACAAAATGACTGAATAAATGAATGAATGAATGTTTACAGTTATCATTCTATGCTCTGCCCTTCTTCTTTTCTGAAAGTCCAATTACATCCACACACTTCTATTCATTACAAACCATACCTTCCTCCATAAGATGTTAAAATGTTATATGGTGGTTAACCTGTTTTGTCTACAGTTCTCTGTGAACTACAGGGAGTATCTTAACAGACTCCATTACCTTGTTCACATTTAGTTTTTGGAGTTTTTCCATAACCCAGTCCTTTATAGAAGCGTGGTACAATGGTGCAGCTGTTAACATTGTTGCTTCACAGAAAGAGGTTCTCTGGTTCAATTCTCGGCTGTGGTGCCTTCTGTGTGGAGTCTGCATGTCCTCCCTGCACTCACATGGGCTTCCTCCACATGCACCATTTCCTCCCACACTCCAAAGACATACAATCGGTAGATTGGATACTGTAGGTGACAGTGTGTGTGTGACTGAGTGGTATGGATGAACTGCCATGGCAGGGCTAGCCACCTAGTGGTGTAAACTTTGGCTTGAGATGATTGCCACTGATGAAGTGACACCCTGACCCCATGTGCAAAATGGGCAAAAGGGGTTGAGGATGGATGGATGAATTGACTTTGTTGATTTGTGTTTCCTTACTCCCTAAATGCTATATGTTTTCCCTAATCTTTGATGATACTGCATTTGAGAACCACATTATTTTCCTTTCTTAACTTGTATTCTGCACACATAAAATACACATAAACCATCCTCAAACAATTCTCCTCACCTAAATCAAACTCATAGACATGAAATTTCACATAATTAAAAAAAATAGAATAAAACACTAAAAAATACATATACCATAGCTATCTGATCAGAAAATAGCTTTATCAGCAAAACTAACTTAAAAATGTTACTAAATTATAAGCAAAGGTATCTGAATCATTATATTTCACTACATAATTGACTCACTAAATCTGCAGGCACTGCATTGACTACAAATGGTTGGAACTCAATTAATTAAAGAAAGAAAGAAACCATGTTTGATATCCCCCAGAATTCCTGCTAACTATATATGCTAACTCCAAAGTTGCAAAATACTGGGAAACGTCAAAATCCCACTTCCCACTGTGTAGCAATCCTGCAAAACAAATGCTGCCATCTTGCAGTGAACCAGCAGTTCGATAAAACAATCTTTGTAACTAAAAGTTCAATGCAACCAACGTACGGTCATACACACTGCACCCCTCTTAATATAACTCTCACTAAACTATTAATATAAAAGACTGACATAATTAAGCAAACAAAGATGCCCAACACGGTGGGCATTAGAAAGAAACAACAGACCATCCAGTGGAGTTGTGAAGCCCGATATTGCAGTGTCAAGTCTCCTCACCCTATAAAGTTCATTATTTTCCTTGTAATACCTACCCTAATGGGCATTATTATGCTTAGGAAATGGATTATCTGATAGATTGTTTGTATTTGCTTTTTATTAACATATACATATCCAAGGACTCAGAAAGTCTTAGCATAATGCAGAAGTCTTATCTTAAAAAATTCTGCATCACATTATGCCTTTCTAATTCTTAGACTACTCGATCACTGAGATTTTCTCTTCTTGGGTGCCTTAGTTCAGACAGCAGTCTCTTGGAGAAAGCCACATGTTAGTGCAGCACTCCAGGGGAGTGGTTAATGCTAATTAGTCATGTGTTTTCCCCTGGCAATGTTCATGGGTCCCAAATTACTCAGCCAGAGCTTGGCTACAAAAAAAATTAGACTAGGAGAATAAAGTAAATACCATCAACATACAGTAGTCACCCATTCACTCCTGTGGGAATACTCACAGTGCAGGTAAATAAACACACACACACACACACACACACACACACACACACACACACACACACACACACACACACACACACACACACACACACACACAAGCATATACTCATACAGACAGAGATACTTACGTATATGGACACAATGAGGCAGAGAGTTAAAGTATCTCTCTCATGTACAGAAACTCATATGCATATACATATAAACACAGAAATATAAACACACAGAAAGTATCTATATCTTTTTCACTCTCGTATATATACACACACACACACACACACACACACACACACACACACACACACACACACACACAAACACACCTATAACTGCTGGTGTGACGGTTGCTTGCATTACTTCTATTTATTTTTCCTCTCACAAAGTTTTCAAAGATCCTCGGGGTTACTGAGGGGGGAGGAATTGAAGGCCCTCGTAACTGCTGTTGTTGCAGTATTTGCTTTAATTCTGTTTTCTTTTTTGTTATATTTTTAGTTCATGTTCTTGCCAGCACAGATAAGAGGTATGACATCCATCTCTTGTTTCTGTCTGTGCTTTGTTATGAAGCAGCAGACTTATTGTTATCAGCTCTCCTCATACATTAATATCCTGATGGAGATAGGTTGTTGTTCAAAAAGGTACCATTTCCATTTTTATTCATTTTCTAGAAAAAAGTGATGACACAATGGCAAAAATACTGTATGACACTATAAAATACTATTAAAGCAAAAAGGTTAATTTTCTAAAAATAGATTAACTCTTGCTTCAGAACTAGAGTTGAAAACCACTCACGATGCATGGCTAGGCTTAAAAAGGCCCTTATGGTCTTTAGCCTAATATATACCCATGAAGCTATGAGACAATCCAGTCATAAAAACATATAACTTATAGAAACTGCTATTCAATAGAAAATTTAAATAGTTATCACATCCTACTGAAATGACTGGAGAGCAATAGACTCATAGCTTCCTAGGTAAATACTGGACAACTAGTCCACATATTATCTGAGCATAGACAATAACTAATAATCAAACTAAAAAAAAAATGAAAAAAACAAAACAGATAAACTAAACTGATTTATGCAGTATATGAAATACCCGGTAATGTTAGATTAGGGAACTTGTTTTTTGATGAACTCTTTCTTAACCTTACAGTACAAATAGTTTTTGTATCACACATTGACACATCATGTATTTATTACATATACAAGTTAAGGAACCACAATATCAGACATAGATTCTTAAATGAATCCCAATACTACTCTTGTGCCTCATTGGTAACTGCTGATCACACCCCTGACAGCTTGTGCACAGGGCAGCCACCACTGCTGCCCTGCCCTCACTACAGTACTGACTTAAAGCAATACTGAATGTATGCTCTTGCAGATATAAATTCTTCTTTGCTAGTCACTTCCAAGTTTGTCAGTTTGTAATTCTAGCCTCCTGCTTCCACTGAACTATGATGCATTACAGTTGGCAAAAATGATTACATGTGTTAACATAGCACAAGGGTTAACCTACTTTGGCACTGCTAAACCTTTTAAGTAAGTAAATGTGTGCCTAGAATTTTCAATTGAATTTCTACTTTGATGATTGCTGTTATAGTCTGATAATCTTTAAGTGAGTTGAGTAAGAAAACAGCATGTAGGACTGCAGGCAATTTTTTTAATAGGAGGATATTGTGAGGAATATCTAAGTGAACCTTACACTAAGGTTAACAAGTTAATTTTAGAAGTGCAGAACCCCATATTCAAATGCATTGTCTATAAATAAAATCATTAGTTTTATAACTGGTTTATAAATTGCATGCATGGTAATAAAACAGGTTTGTGATGTCTCAGATTGAAATAACTAATAAGAAATGCAAAGACAGGACTGAAAAAAATTAACAGAGTAATAGAGCTGATGACTTCCCCATTTACATATCAATACATTTTTTTGTGACAGTACCCATTACTACAAAGCTGTTTCTGTGCTGCTGAAAATATAAAATTATGACCCCATTTAGCCTGGTAATTAACTGAATTTATAATGATGATTATGATTTCTGCTTCACAGCTGTGGTCAGTCATCACCTGTTGTTACTGTCTGGGTAGAGATATCCATGTGTGATTTTTTTCTGCGTTTATATTACGCTGTCAAAAACTGAAACTGTCGACATCATAACAATCGACACGAAAATGTTGAAACCCCCAAACATTGAACACACACAAAAAAAAAACGCCCAAACACAACACAAATTGCTCTATGCAGGGGGGCAAGCCCCCCTGCACCCCCAACACCCCCCGCTACTTAAATATACCAACTCCGAGATCACACTACATTGCAGTAAATGGAAATCTCCCCTTACGGAGATTTACATTTACACGCGTGATTACTTTTGCTTTCGACATATTGGTGCCGACAATATCAGCTTCGATATTGTCGGCCTTCAACTGGGTGAAGTAGACCTTTTTTTCTAGGTAGCCTGATTTTTAACCACATGCTAAAAAACATACTCGTTGAATAGGATTGTTTAAGGTGTGAGTGCATATAGTTTTCCATGTATTGCTATTTCTCTCTCTATATATATAAAATATGTCATATATATATATATATATATATATATATATATATATATATATATATATATATGTGTGTGTGTGTCTGTGTTCTTATTTGTATACTCACCACCATAACATCAAACATCACTTTGTTGAGCCCATTCTGCTGAATACAGTTTTATCAAACCACCAGGGCAGGCTTTAACATGGGTCCTGCAGGGTGGGTAAGTCATGTCTTCCATATAGCACCTGATCAATGAAAACAACTTCGATACATTGGGCTTGCTAAGCTAATGTTCTACTAATGCACTGTTCGACAATGTGCACGCACACACAAACACACTCACACACACACACACACACACACACACACACATATCTATATCTATATCTATCTGTATATATATATGTATATATATATATATATATATATATATATATATGTGTGTGTGTGTGTGTGTATATATATATATATATATATATATATATATATATATATATATATATATATATATATATATATATATATATATATATATATATATATATATATATATATATATATATATACTTTTTTTGCATGCATACGTTGTTTATACATGCATACATTTGGGTGTACGTATGTGCAAATAAACTCGAGCATGTACCTACACGGACGCATATGACTGTGAGTGAGTTTGTTTGTGATTGTGTTTACCGATTTATTTATTTCTTATTTACCTTTTCTCGTGCAGCTAGGATTATATTTGATAATGATCTACAACAAATCAATTCACCCACACAGTTAACATATAAATTAAAAAATAATTTCTGAACAATTCTCACTTTTTTCTCATGTTTTGTAAATTCTGCTCATACTGTACATTGAACAATGCAATTTCCCTATTTCTTCTACAGCCACAGATAAACTGGAAGATCACAACACATGCATTCTCTTATTTTACTTTTAAAGTACGCAGAAATACTTTCTTTGTAGAGTTAAAAAGGCTCAGATATGATAATTCATTCACAATACCAAGGCCTCGTTGGGGAGGAGACTGGGGGGGCTACAAAGGGCAGGTAACATTTGGCATGTGGAAGTGCTAAGGGCATAATTAGGAAGGTACACCACATGACCAGCAAATACTGTGATACTGAGTTTCACCCCATGAACATGGAGCAGTATACACCACAGTAGCCTGTGGATGGAGTAGTGATTGATGGCTGGAGTATTACTCAGGAGGTGTCTCAGGCAGAAGGGATGAAGACAGACTGCACAGCTTGTGACTGCCAAGGCAGACAGAGTCCACTAACTCAAAGAATAAGCTGTTGGGGGAGGGATGCTGATCAGTGTTATGCTGGATATAGGTTACAGGCCCTTTATTGTTATGCTGGTGGGGAAGATAAGGCTAATGACAGTAAGGAATGGATTGGCTGCAGTGAGAAAGATACAAGCTACTACCAAGCTTAATGGGGTGTTACAGGATGACTACCAGACATTTTGGAAGAACTCGGACTGCTGTAGTGTTGGATATGCGATGGTTTGGGGATACTGATCACCACCAGATGAGGGGGAGAATACTGGTCTGTGCAGAACTGATATTCTGCTAACTTTTTGCATTCCATGTTTCTACTGATTACATGCAGAGTCTGAACAGTCCCAGAAATGTAGCTAGATCATCTCTGCCCTATGCAGTTCTTTAAATTGGTGCTCTTCCTCTCAAGTTTGAGTTGAGGGAAAAAAGTTGAAGACCATCCCACCACCAAAAAAACAAACAAACAAACAAACCAAAAAAACCCCAGCTTTTCTGGCCTTCAATTGTAGACATCCACTGGCACCTGCCAGTTTCACCCCCCCCCCGACAGTTTATTCCCAGGGTAGCTGCCCCATTCACCCACCCTAGTTATGACTCTAAACAACGCAGTTCCCTTTATGAACCACACTACTGTCAAGGTATTCCTGTGGGGTTATTTTCCATATATTTAGTGCAGAAAGAACTATAATCTGCAAAGTAAAGGACCAGGTCTTTTAATGAATCTCATTTTTCTATCACAATGGCTATAAGCCTCTCACCAGCCACAAATCATTTCTGAATTCTAGCCGTAGATTAGTATCTGGGAATCACTTCAGTCGCCCTGCTAGACAGGGGTCCAGAGAAGTAAATATTGTGGGAAGAAATAGCCAGGGAATTGTTATGGCTAGGCTTGTATAGGCCCTAGGGCTGATGGCCTCCTACCAACCTATGAACCTATGAACTTAATCTGTGGCTAAACATGCACAGCACAGCTGTATTTTTGTAAAAGGTTTTTAATATATAACCGAGATCTCTTGAGCAAATACTAAAGCTTCTTAAGAGCCTATCAAAGACAGCACTTGCTGTACACGGTTATTCTAATTTTGTATTATACTGCAGTCACTGTTTTTTTTTTTTATCTGAGTTCTTATTTGATAATTGTTATAAAAGCATATACCGTATTCCCTTTGTGATAATTCTTCATTTATTAATTTATTGCATTTTATTTTATTTATAGAGATGGTCTGACTGGTTAGAAAAGGTAACTCTTTTTAGTGGAGGCCTGGGGAGAAAAGTTCCATAATAAAATGAGTAAATGGTAAAACAATAGTTCATACATTTTATACAATAAACATAAATACATTTTAAGCCAATATTAGTCACACTTTGATAAAGATTTTTTACACCTGATATGGAAAACAGTTACATTTGAGAACATAAACATGAAAATAGATTATTTATGATTGATATATACTGAAATTTGTTACAAACCTTTATGGCAGAATTTTTTTTGTAAATTGTGAGACTGACAATAACCATATGAGGTTCTTTGAATTACAAAGAGCAGTAGACCAGACTGTGGTTATACTAGGAGGAATATGAGAGCTGTTTAGTAAGTAGAGAGGCTATATAGAAGGTACACAGGCCCAAGAAAGAGGTTGGGAGGGAGGCAGCATTTAGGTTATCATAGGAGAGGTGCAAAAGCATAGCCAAGTATTTTTAGGTGATCCTTTAAGTGCAGTTTGGAGGACTTCCTGTTTTCTAATATTCAAGAGAGAGAGAGAGAAAGAGATGGAATTCCAGGGTTGAGAGAGAGAAAGAGATGGAATTCCAGGGTTGAGAAAGAGAGAGAGAGAGAAAGAGATGGAATTCCAGGGTTGAGAGAGAGAGAGAGAGAAAGAGAGAGAGAGAGAGAGAGCGAGAGAAGAGGAGTATAGAGACTCCCCAGCAGTATTGTTTGATTCAATTACAGTTACCAACATTTTGTCAGAAGAGCATAATGATCCTTTTGGAAAGCAGAGTTGGAGAATGTTGTTTAGATTTGGGGCATTTGTCTGGGTCATATATGAGCTTATGTGCCTTGACAAACTGTTTGGAAGTTAAATTGTACCTTAATTCTAGCCACTGAAGTTGCTTTAGTTAAAGGCAGTGATGTGTCCTATATTGATGGTTGCCAGTATGTTTTGCAGTTTTATTATAGCACTGGTCATGTAAGGAAAGTTGATTGGATTGTAAATTGATGAGTATGGGGGCTGAGTATAGGAGATTAGAAATGAAAAAATATGGGTCTATATTAGATCACCGAACGCTTAAAAAAGTGAACGGTGATTGATCGAACTTATGTAAGCTGAAGCTTAAAATATTGAAGCAACAGAAACCCAACTTTTTCCTAGGGAAAGAATTTGGTTGTCCGTTTCTGTTGCTTCAGTATTTTCAGTGCTGTGGTGGAAAGTTACGGGTCGGGTTCAGGTAAGTGTGCGATTGTGTGGATGTGAGTGTTAGGGCAGGTTAGGTGAGTTAGGGTTAGGGTGCGGGTTAGGTATATGTGCAATTGTGTGGACATAAGGGTTAGAGAGGGTTAGGTGAGTTAGGGTTAGGGAGCAGGTGAGGTGAGTGTGTGATAGTGATGGACCTTAGGGTTAGGGTTTGGGTTAAGGTAAGTGGATAGTTAGTGGTGTGTGTATAGTTTAGCGTAGGGTTAGGTGCCAGATTTTAGGTGTACGTGTGTGGATTGCTGTTTGTTTGGTGTGCTTGTGTTGTGTGTATGTGTTTTGGAACAGCGATTTTTTTTTTCCCTAGGAAAAAAAATTGCTGTTCTAACAGTTTGAGATAGTAAGCTTTCGCTTACATAAGTTTGATGAATCACTGTTCGCTTTTTTAAGCATTCGGTGATCTAATATAGACTCAAAAAAATTAGACAGTGCTTAACCTAGCCTTCTCTGTTAGGTAGGGTTTGGCTCTATGGAGGGATCCCAATTTTTCCTAATGGTTTTCTTTACAGCTTGCTTTATTTGTTGGCCAAATTTTAGATTTTCATTAATGGTAACCCCTAGTAGCTTAGCATGGGTTACAATTTCTGTCTTGGTACTGTTTGATGATAGAACTGAGAAGGAATTTTTTTTTGGTCGAATAGTTGTTTAGGGATGAATAAGATAAGTTTGGATTTTGGGGGGATTTAGAAGGAGCTGTGGGTCAGTTATCCAAGTCTCAGTCTTTGATGTACTTTTGTAGTTTAACCATGTTTAGGTGGAGCATATGATTACAGATTCATCTACATATTGGATGACAGCTTGCTTGACTGCTAAATGGAGGTCATTAATGAATATATTAAAAAGTAGTAGATCTAATATAGACCTTTGAGGGACTTTCACAGTTATTGGGAGAAAGGAAGCAATGTTATTTTGCCACTTTACAGTTTGTTGTCTATTTGAGAGATAACTGTTAAACAAGGATAGTGAGAGTTTATTAAAGCTTAGAGAAGACATCTTGCATAGTAATGTTTGGTGTGACTCCATGTCAAATGCTTTGGACAAATTAAGGAATATGAAAGAGGCAAGGTTATTGTTGTTTTTGCTCTTATTCACTACTATAACAAAGTTTTGTAGTGCAGTGGTGGTATTGTGATGTGGACAGAAGGGAAAAGTAGTGCGTTTTCAATAATGTAGGTGAGAATGTGGGATTGTATACATTTTTCAAGCATTTTAGACAGGGAAGATAGGGATGGCTATGCACCTGTAATTTGACAGGTCAGTGGAGTTTCCACCTGTATGTAGTATTTTTTTTCACAGAGTGGCAACATAGCTTTCCTTGATAGACCGGTTTATTAGTATGGACAAAGGGTATACCAGAGCATCTGCAGCTATTTTGATTTTTTCAGCTGGTTAAGTTGTCTGGGGCAAGAGTGGTGGGCTTCAGAGTTTTTAAGTAATTTTCTGATAGTGGAGGTTGGGATGGATTGAAGCTTGAGAGCTTGGAAATGAGGTGTGGGGTCTGGAGGTGTTATACTAGTTGTAGATGTCTGTGGATTTAAGAAAGAGGCAACAGAATTTACACAGTGCTAGTTAAAATGGTTAGCAATAAAGTCTTCTGGTACATCTGTTTTGGGGCTAAATTGGGTTGTGTGGGCTGGATGTAGCAGTTTGTTGATTTTGGACCAAATATTTCAGAGTCATTCTGATTTGCTGTTTGTAATTTTATATAGTAGTTTTATTTATTTATTTATTTTTTGTCAGACTGAATTTTGGTTTTAGCAGTATTTCAAAGTCAATTGTATTTTTTTGTGTTAGCATCAGTACTGAATGTTTCCAGGTTTGCTATGCTTTATTATTGTTTTTTTATGAGCCATTTCATTTCCTTTGTTATCCAGGGAACCAGGTTTGATTTAATTATTTTGGTCCTTATTGTTGCAGCTTCATTTAGTATTTTTAGAAATGGTGCATTAAATAGTGCTACTGCTTCATCTATGTTGGTTGTGTTTAGCACTTCCCGGTTCATTAATTTTGAGTTTGTAATGAAAGTGTCATTCTTGAAGGTGGAGAGATTGTGAGCAAGGTTATAGTCATGTTTTGGGTATGAATGTGCTCTCTTATTGCAGGAATAGGCAGGTGGTCAGTAAAAGTGTCAGGAATAGTATTGGCACAGTTTATTTTATCTGTTTATTTGTACGGATCCAGTCTAAGATAGAATTCCTGTTGGTGGATTTGTTGTCTCTGGTAGGAGTAGTGATGAGTTTGGTAAATCCATATACGTTTATGGCGTTTGTAGGGTTTTCATTATCTACGGTTTGCCAAGCTATACCCAAGTCTCCTAATATTACGATTACTTGAGAGATACTGATTGATGTCCAAGAGAGAAATTCTTCATCAATGTTTATATTATTATCAGGGGATATGTAGATATCTATTATGCATAGGTTCTAGGGGGTATTGAGTGTGAGAGAGGATATAAGTATTTCAGCATTATAGCATGGGGGAGGGTTTAGTGGGTGTAGAGAGACACTCAAATTATTTTTGCAGATGACGGCTATCTCGCCTCCTTTTTTATGAATTCTGTCTGGCATAAGAATGTTGTATCCAGATGATAAGATTTCATTATCCTTTACATCTTGTGTGAGCCAGAATTCAGTTAATGGCAAGTCTGCCTGGATTGTAATATACAATCCATGCATTATAATTCTGTCAGTTTGTTATGACTACTTCTGAGGTTACTTGAACCGTGGTGAAGGCCAGAGATCCATTTTAGCTGTAGTTACTGATCAGGGTTATTCTGGAGTAAGTGGAATTGCTGTGTTTAGAATAGTTGTTTGGGCCTATAATAGGGTGGATATCACCACAATATGTTAAATACAGTAAACAGAAGGTGGTATTTCAGCTAGTTTGTGCAGGGAGAAGTTGCAGTACAGGCACCTATTCCTAAAAAGGTTGATGTCTTATGTTTTGTAAAGGGAAGGTGCTATAGTTAAGCTGTAGTGAGTGTTAACTGGGAGTGAGGGAGCACTGTGGTGTCTACTGAAATAGCTGTTGGGTAGGGGGTGTTGGTAGGATGTAAGCTGGGTTAAGTATATTAGAGGAATAAGTATGAGTAGGTGATGGATCAGCATAGTAAGAGAGCATAGTTATAGTTAGTGCTTGTATATAGCTAATGACTAATAGATTAGCATGGGAAGGGATGTAAGGTTAATCTATTTGTAGAGTGACAAATTACTTAGAAAGGTAAAAGGATTATAAAATAATAGCAAGAGATAGGGCAAGCGAAAAGGCAGTATGGAAAGTGGGGGAGAAAATATAGAGATTAATATAACATGAGTTTGGAGTGGTGTATTTGAGAATTTGTACTGAGGTTTGTGAGTGATCATGGGATTGTCTGATGGAGAGTATTGGGTGGAGAAGTGGAGAAGAGAAAGGTGATGTAGTAAGGGGTTGTGGGACTTGGGGTTAGGGGAGCAGAGTAAGCCTAAGTGCTTAATATTTCATGCCCTTTACAGCATTTCAGCAAACAAACTCCACCAATTCATCAATGCCATAATACAGCTTGTGGGGGAGAGTAAATGTGGTTTCCATATACTATGGGAAGACAGCTAACACCACGTGGGACTTTTATGATATGGGACATTTCTCTGAGGTACTGGGGGCCATAGACTGCACTCACGTTGAAATAAAGGCCCAAAGAGGTGAGCTGGGAGAAAGGCACATTAACTATAAAGGTTACAACTCTATCAACTACAACATAGTCTATAATGCACAGGGTATAATCTATCCCTGTCCGCAGGCCACCCAGGCACTACCCATGATGCCCATATATGGTACACATGTGACCTGTATCAGTGGTTTGTGGGAAATGGTTTTCCCCAGACTCATCTTATTGATGATGCTGGCTATGCCCTGAGATTAGAAATCCATGAACCATGGTAGGCAATGTCTACAACTATGCCTTGCTGCAAACCCACGTCATTGTCGAACATGTGTTTGGCCTGCTGAAGGCATGTTTTTGTTGTCTGGATGAATTTGGTGGTGCTCAGCAGTATGACCCTGGCACATATTTATTTTTTTAATTTTATTTTTATTATTTATTTGCATTTGTTCACCAGGAAAAGTGCGACTGGGCATGGAATCCCTTTTCAGTGGAGGCCTAGGGAAAAACGTTCCCGGGTTACAATAATACATATACGAGTCATAAAAACAGAACATAAAATAATACTTGAAACAGAATCATAGAACAAGTACATAAATCTGAGGCACTCGTTAATAGTAATTTTTAAATTTTGATTATATTTACCTACTGAGTAAATGACAGAAATAAAGAAGGGGAACAATGGAATATAAAGTTGAAACCAGTTTCTAAAGAATGCTAATAATGTTATAGGAATGAGTGTTGGAAAGTGTATTTCAAGTGAGTATAATTAATTCCAGTAAAATTACAATATAAAATTATATATGCAAAGATATTCTTGGTATGTGTATTGTTACTTAATATAACATAGAGGAAATGGCTGCAGCAGGGAGTATGCATGCAGGATAAACAAGTTCTGTTACAGGAAACAGTGATGGTTGACGTAGATGAAGAAATAGTGGAGGAGCCAGAAGCAGGGGAGAACTGTGCCAGATGAAGAGGGGGACAGAGTAAAGCATACATTTATGTATATATGTATACAACAGTAAAAGTGATGCATGCAACCTACAGCCAGGCTGTACTTAACCATGCATAGACAAGATCCATTGTTGCTTGGGTTGCCTTGATCAGATGCACAAAGTACAAGGGCAGAGTACAGTTATCCAGGTAGTTGTGCAGGTGAGGGGGACACAGTTTGCATTATCTTCCACATGAAATGTGTGCAGGCTGTTCTAACTGTAAAAAACTTTGTGCAGTGCATGCATGATGTGGGCTGGGTCAGAGCCTAAAGTAAACTGCTCTGGGGGGATGGGCACTGCCATCATGTACATATATGTGTGTGGAATTGGGTACAATCAGTTGAATGCATGTGTGCACATTTATGGGAACACAGTCACATTAAATGTTGCAACACTTGGAGAAGGGGTCATATAGACAGGTTCAGGGCATTCAAAGGAGAAGTGAAGGCATCTTGTGTTGCCCCAGCCATATGAGCTCCCTCCCCATGAAGGGTCACAGGTAGTAATAAGCACTTGTCTAGCCATAGGCATGCTTCATGAATGTGAGTCATGAGCTATATTAGACATATCTGTGGCAAGTGCCCCACTCCCCTGAGGATGTCCACATCTGAGCCTACACACCTCCACATGAGATGATGGGGTGGAACAGTGCCACTGCATGTGACTGACCAAGGTCTCCCATGCTCATTATGACCCTCCACTTTGGAGGTAGAAGTGTAGCTGCCATGTGACTTATGCCTGGCAAGCATTTTGTGAGCACAGGGAGAGCTTAGTCCTGCAAGCTGCCAGTGGAACTTATCTAGCATGTATAAGATATCACACATCCTGTAGGACATGCACAATCTCAGCATACATCCTGTAGGACATGCACAATCTCTGCAAAGACTGAGGAGTTAGTTGCAAACCTGTGCTCTATGATGGCTCTGTACATGCACTATGTTGCACACATTAAGACAGCTAGTTCAGTGTCTGGAGAGACAGTACCCATGGCATCTTTGCCCACTGGTACACTGATCACTCCTGTCTTCCCTATTCACAGTTGGGCGTTTGGCATACAGTGTGGCCTGTGCTGCATGGGGGAGACATAACTTCCCAACTAGATCAGTCAGTGACAACCTGTCCTACACTGTCTGTGTGTCTGGAATGAAATCCACAGGCAAAGAAGCCACATTCACTCTCTGGGTAGAGAATATGTATTCCACATTCTCTGTGTCTAGCACAAGCACTATAGCCTCTGACCATGCCCGTTGTTCACTGCCGTCATTTCACAGTCATCTCCAACATCAGGCACTGGTATATCCATGGTGCAGAAACCTGATAAAATGCCACCTGTGAAAATACCAGATGAAAATACTCCCGGTAATTAAGACCCATTGCCATTACTTTTTCCCCAGTGAAGAAATTGTAAGTACAGCATATAGCGGTAGAACATAATAGGATAGATCTTACCTTGTGCAGGTTCTCTTCTTATTTGTAGCTCTATTGTTCCTCCACAGAAAAGGAAGGTATATGTAATACTTAAATAAACCATGAATGAGTATGGACAACACAAGATTTGCCCACAGTTGGCATTATTTGATCATGAGGCCAAAGCCTGAATAATTAAACAAAGCCAGTTGTAGTTAAATGTTAAGTAGCCCACGTACAGCAGTGGGTTATTGCTATTATACAATGATATTACTTAAGAAAAAATGTCTCATCTTTTTTTAAATAGTGACATTGTATAAAAGCAGTTATGTGTTCCACTCTGTTTTTTTTTTCTATTGAGGGCTCTAAGAGATGTATTGTGCATGTGTCTGGCATATGTGCACCAAAATTTGCATAGTACATCTCACTTTCTGCAGTTTTTCTTAAATGTATGGTTCTGTGTAACCAGCAGATGAGATACATATTTTTTTTGCACAGCGAATGGATACTACACATTACAGCTGCTATCTTTCTGTATTAAAATAATCTTTTTTTTTAGAGATGTTAAATTAATGACTTTAACAGAGAAAGAAAAGACTATAATAGAGAAGGATAAGGGCTGTAATATTTAGTAGACATAGCTGCCCGTGTCCAGAAAAAACATATCATGGCTACCAGTTACTTGGAAATTCTTTCTAATAGTAATACTTGATTTCTAAGGGTATATAATTTGCCTTTTTTAAACTACTTGAAAATCTGCATTTATGAAGTTGTTACATGGATGTCCAGATCATCAAGACATCATTTTTTAAGTTGTCTTGTATTATTCTGTTCTATTGAGCAGTTCAGGTGTATACATATGATATTTTTAAAGTTCAGGCTCTCCATTTAGCAGAGAAGAGAAAAAATATTTCTACAGCCAGACTTTTTTTTTCTGTAAGGAATTCTGAATTTACAATAGGCAAGCTGATTGGTCAGTCCACTCAGCATGCATGCATGTTTTTGAATATTAAGTAATTTTCATTGTGTAATCATCATCATCAGTCTTCTTTTCCCATTTTCTACATAGGGTTGGGGTGTCGTGTCAACCGTTGCCATCTCTCTCTCTCTATTCAATCCCACTATCCTGCATTCTTTGCCAGTCATGCCTGATTGTCGCAGGTCTCCTCTCACACAATCAGTCCACTTATTTGCTGGATGCCCTGGTTTCCTGTTGCATTCTTCCTGTCTGTCCTAAAATCTTCTTCATCAGATTGTCTTCTGCTTTTCTACATGTGTCCAAACCACAATAATCTGTTCTATTTGACCTTTTCTGCAATTGGAGCTACATTGGCTTCCGCTCTGATGTCCTCATTTCTTCATCTGTCCCACAGGGTGCATCCTACCACCCATCTCAGGCACTTCAACTCCATCACCTCTAGCTTCCTCAACTGCTCTGCCTTTACTGCCCAGGTTTCTGTACCATACAGTAGTACTGGTTGCACCACTGTTTTGCATACCTTACTTTTCAGCTTCTTTGGCATTCTTCTGTCATATACTACACTTGACACTCTGTGCTTTTTGACTGGAGGCCCTCTGATTCTGGCCTTGACCTCTCCATTCAGACTTCCTTTCTCCTCAACCACCCCTCCTAGATACTCAAAGATGTTAACCTATTCCACTGTCTTCCCTTCTATCTCATTTCTCAGCTTCTTCTGATTTACCCCATTGGCTGCCCTTACAGCTGTCTTATCTGTACTCAGTTTCATCCCATCTACCTTCAGTTTAATTCTATTCCCCTTTCCTTTGCTGAAGTTCTTGCTCAGAGTCTGCCTGTAGTACTACATCGTCTGCATACAGCAACTTTGTTGATCTGTCCCCTCTGACCTGTTTGCTAAAGTAGTCCATCACCAGTGTAATATGCAGTATATTACCCATTTAAGAAGTATGCATTCCCTACACTGTTGATAAATTCCTGGGGCATCTCTGATGCAGCTACTAGGGGCATGCTGCATCTCTGCCATAGTATCCAGCAGCCCACCATGAGATATGGAAGTTTATGATCTCACCCCACACAGACAGGCAAGCAACTCCCCTGTCTCAAATAACAGTGATTTGTCTGGTGGACCACCTCCCTTTGCTCCAACCTCCTGTTCCAGGTAGGCAGCATGATTTTGGGTATTGCAAATCAGCTTCTGACCTGCAGGTAGTACCTACCCTGGTCACCAACAGAACTGATATCATAAATTCCATTCTACCAGGCACAGGCATGGTAGGGTCAATCAGATGGATGAACGGCCGGTAGTCATGGATACAGACAGCCTGCAGCAAGATCTCATTCTCTGCATAGCAGAACATGATTTTACCAGCGTTTCCTTTGCCATACATTATGCTGTGTGAGAAAAGAAAAAATGTGTATGGATGTGGATAGATTTATTAAACAATACCTTGTACATTCAACAGAAAACAGAAATACTTCAGACCAGATCTATAAGAATCACAGTCACGTTTCACTTGTATTGTCTGTAGCACTTTCATTCCTGCCAAGATCAGCTTTGATTTTTCAAATAAAATAAACATTTCTACAGAAGCTGTTGATCCTTGTAGCCTGCAATTATCTATTCTTCTTCTTTTTCTTTCGGCTTTTCCCAGTTAGGGGTCGCCACAACGGATCATCTGTCTGCTCATAATTGGCAGTGGAGTTTTACAGTGTCAAGTTGCCAGCCCAGTGCCCAACCTTTCACAGAAGGCACACACACACACACACACGCACTCACACCTAGGGCCAATTTAGATTGTCCAATCCATCTGCAGCATGTCTTTGGGATGTGCAATGATCTATTAATAATTCTAAAAGAAATGCAAAGAAAAAAATATTGCTTCGGTTTTAATGGAAATGTCACATGAATTAGGATCAGACAACCAATAAACTTCTTTCTGAATACACAACTTGCCAGCAGCCAGATACGTTGAGTTATTAAATGTTAGAGAAGCAAAAAAGCAAATTAAACTAAACAATGTTGAAAGTCTAGTTCATTTACTATTTGTGACTGATTCTACTTCTGAATACAACTTTACTCAGAGACATTCTTGCTCTGTTATGGCTTTGTGGCTGGTGATGTTTTATTATGCCAGAAAAGGGGTGCAGCCACATTCTTTCCTAGTCTTCTACAGATACTCAGTCCTTTCTCTTCTCTAGACAGCTCTGTTGTGCAGTACAATACTTCCCATTACCTTTCACAACTGTACTTTGCCTCTGTAATTAAGAAATGACTTTGGAATTTTATAAATTCATGCCCAGATAACACATGGAGCACTATGCTTCCTGTGGTAACAATAGCTTTGTGCATACATTCATGAATTCCAGCAACTGGTGCTGCGGTAGTGCTGTCGCCTCACAGCAAGACGTTGTTCCGTTCGATTCTCAGTTAGAGCGTCTTCTGTGTGGAGACATGCGTGAATGGGCGTACCTTCATTGAAGGTTGTGCGTCAGAGCTGGCAACTCGGCACGTAAAAATCTACTGCCAATCATTAGCGGACCGGAGTTCCGCTGTGGCGACCCCTAACCGGGAAAAGCCGAAAGACACAACAACAACAACAACAACCTTGAATAGAGCAGATGAAACAGATGAGATCTCTGTATATACCCTGTCTTTACTGAGAACTTTGTACTGTGACAAGAATGGTGCATAAAGCCATGATAACTGTTGTGTGGCTACAGACGTCTTTACTAATACTAGCTACAGTGGCTTATCTGCATGACTATTAAAAGGCATGCACTTGCTTATCTTGGAAACTGGTTTGCAAGTCAATCTATGTATTTCTTCACTTGAGCATTAACTATAGTTCCTGGAAAGACAGCCAGCTCCAAGATCTGCCTCAGCTACAATGCTTCATCTTATAATGTAAGGATATTTAATTCATCTAATGCAACACCATTATTTACATTTAGAATGATCTTGAGGTCTGTTTTGGAGCACTGTAATTATATATTCAGTGCACTGTTTGCAGATGTGAAAAAGCAATTACTTTAAAAGCCTAGCTGGCTGCATGTGGTAATAAACTGAAAGCCATCCAACATATCCCTGCAGTCCTTCATTTTCTGAATTATGGTTGTGAACTTCACTGTAAGACAGATGCCCTATAACGACTGTAGTTTACACTGCAGCAGCATTTTTACCTGTGGCACGCTGTTACCAGAAGTCCAGAATATATCAACAATTGTTGTCATAATACTGCTGATCCAAGAACAGAAATGGGGCAAGTACCTCTTCGGCTAGAAAACTCATTCACTAGAGATGAAATAATCAGGAGTTTATGGCTGGAGCTTACATATTTTTCTTGGATGTAATTTCTATTAGCAATTTCAAGAAAATATAGATTGCAAGAGCAAATTTAAACTGTACAAACTACACTGTCTCATAATAATCTTAAACTATCAGATCAAGAAGAAATTCCAGGATCTTCACAAAACAGAAAACCCGAATATTGTGGGGTTCTAGTCCTGTGTGAAGAACTAGAGCATTACAGGTACAGTAAAGTAAAATCTAGACTGCTCTATACTTTTCGTGTGGATCCTGGAATGAAACCCAAATAATGATTTTGTTTGGTTAAATATAAAATAAAAAAAAATATTTGAAACACCAGAAAACATTTTTACTTAGCACATTAATTCACTCTCCTAAAACATTTTTTGTGAACAAAAAGTCACTATAACCCATTTAACCATACATGCAGTGCTCCTAAGTTGATTATATTATAAATAATGATAGTATCTGCTTACAACTCCCAATGTGAAATAATTTTTGGTAGTTCAGCCTCCACAATGCCAGTTTTTATAAACTCCTTTTTTGGCAAGCACAGTTTTTGATCTTTGAGTCTGTGAATAAAACGGGAACAACTGGTGTCTGGATGCTTTAAATAAAATGTATTTATTTATTCTTATTTATCCTTTGTTGACCAGGTTAGTCCCACTAGGCTAGTACCCTCTTTTCAGGGGAGACCCAAGGTGTGTTTATAATACTAGGGGAATTTTGACAAGGATTTTGGGGAATTCCCCCTACTCTTTTTGATAGGTGCCATTGGATGTTTTACATCCACCTGGCTACCACCAACAGATGGGGCCTCAGTTTAATGTCTCATCCAAAGGACAGCATGCACAGGAGTGCAGCACCCCCTTTATGCTGCACTGCAGTGTCACTTATCACTCTACCTGGTGTGGAAATAGAACCTACAGCTGTCTGCACCATAAGTGAGTTGCTACCCATTCCACCACTGACACTGCAGACAATATGGATGTGGCTAATCTCCAAGGTATACTGCATGACACACATGTTCCTTCATTTAGTATTTCAAGATATACCTCCAGCTCTGGGGCAGAAGGGGATAAAGCCCTGACCATGGCTCAGATGACCTACATTGAATTATCAGCTCAGGATCTGAAACAGCCATGGAAGAGATGGTGGGAAATGAGCAGCAAAGGCTCACCCATTCAGGAGGGAGGGTGTAGTGGGTCCGACTGGCTTTCCTGTTGCTCCTATATTTTGGGAGGAGGCCTGAAGCTGAAAAAGCAGATTTTTGTACTGGCAGAATGTGTACTGCAGTTACCCCTTATCTGCACATGCATGTGAACACTCATGCCTAGATAGATGGGGAATGATTATTCCTGCAAATGTGTATATTACAACCAAGGATGGGGTTAGGGTCATAATAGAAAAGTCCTCATAGCTTGCATCCTAAATGATGTGAAGCTTTAGAGGTACATTTTCATGCATCATGTAGTTTCTTTCTTTCTTTCTTTATTCATTCATTCATCGTTGAAAGAAATGGGTGGGCTGGACCTCGGATCCATTTTTAGCCACAACCTGGATGCAAAAGGCACAAAAAGGCAAAATAATGAAATGCAATATTTCAAAGATTATATAAGTACAATACTTGGTTATACAATGTTTACATATTCTAAAATTTTCTCATTTTTGGCAAAAGTTGGTTATAGAGTGTTTATCTTGGCTAATATTGTTGGTTATCCAACAATCTAAAACAATATAAAGTACCAAGGATTCATGTAAGTTCAGTAAAGAAAAGTACCTACAGGGAAGAAATTTAAGTCAGGAAAGGAAATAGAAGTATGGTCTGAGGACTGAAGTAATAGTAGAAAGTTATAAAAGAAGCAGGTAAACAGGAAGAGTTACTGGTTAGTTCAGTGGGTACAGCCATTAACTGATCGCAGCAGAATGTGTTACAGTACCACTACTACTACTACTACAACTACAGGCAGATGAGTTATAAATTACATTTACATATTTACAGTAGAGAGAAGTCACAGTCATGTGATAAGAATCTTTAGGTGTTAGGGCTCATGTGTGAACACAGGAACAAGATGGAGAGGTCTAGCTGAGAGTTGTAGATTATCCTTTGCCTGTAAAGCTTTTTTCTTTTTAAGTCATCTAATGGACAAATTTAGGTCAATAAAGCCAAAACCCACTAGCTGTGGACACGCATGTTTTGGACTTGTTATGGCCTCATCAGCACAGCACAAGTGGACTATTTGACTAAGCATTAGAAGCACAGGGCTGTTATACCCAACTGATGTCCATTACCATTATGGTTGTTGTTGTTGTTTGTCTTTCGGCTTTTTCCCGGTAAGGGGTCGCCACAGTGGAACTCCGGTCCACTAACGATTGGCAGTAGATTTTTACGAAATGCCGAGGTGCCAGCTTGACGCCCAACCTTCAATGAAGGCATGCCCATTTATGCACGCATGTCTTTCGAATGCTACCCAACCACGGGGAGGACATGCAGACTCCACACAGAAGGCACTCCCAAGCCATGCCGAGAATCGAACGGGAGAACCTCTTGCTGTGAGGAATCAACGCTACTGCCGTACCACCGTGGCATTATATATGTGTCTGCAAAATATCCCAACTAACAAACTAAAACAATGAGTGAAAAGGTCACACAGAAAAAACAGTCAAAACTAAAGACATAAACCTGACACACAAAATCTTCAGCAGCACAGATATATTCCATCAGCTGCAGAAAAAGTACCATCCAACACATACACAGCAAAGCGGAAGTCACCATGCTGTCATATCTGAGCTCTTAAGGCTTCGCAGGCCAGTCAATGTACACAGAAATGTCCTAGTCATAGGTGACTCCACAGTCAGACACACAGATACACCATTTTCCAGGCACAGCAAGAAAAGAATGATAGTCAGCTGCCTCTCAGCTGACAAGATACACAGGGTATACTAGGTTACTATGACATGAAAGTCACTTCATGCCAGGTGCATAGACAATATAGTCATTGTCCATGTGGGTTTACATTATTTGAGACACACATGCTTATACTATTACATGAAGCGAAACATGGATGAAATCTCCAATTATGTATCCAGGGCTGGTATGCAACAGTATTTTACCTTTGCAAAGAATGATGTCACAATATAAATAAAATGTGATTGACTTATTTACTTATTTATTTATTTACAATTTTTTTACCAGATAGCCATGGTGGTGCATTGGCCCTTTTCAGACATGTCCCAGGCTCAGGGACCAGCAGTACACATATAATATAAAATAAAAAATAAGCATAGAAAGAGATGCATAATTTGGAAAAAGCAGGTCATTGCATACAAAAGTCTCAGTACTCATACCCTGACAGTAACAAGAGTTAAGTGCAAACATATTGCCAAAAACATGGGATATAAATATTGTAAGCATAATTTATGTACCTACATGCAATAGGGAAACATCAAATAATATTTAGAGCAACATGTACAGATTCAGGTACAAGGACATAAGTGTAGTACTGATATCTTGTACTATTAACCATTGTCATAGTAGCAGGTGCACTGGGCTTAGATTGTCTTTGAAAGGATGTTTAAAGGCCTCAGGTGTGTAACTTGTGTTTTTACTTCTGCGGGGATGGGGTTCTTAATGTTGTGACCTAGTCTTAAGATGATCTGCTAGAAGAATGCATTTTAAGATTTTTTTTTTGTGATTTTGTAATCTCTGGGAATAAGTAAGAGGAATGCAACTTTTATAGATACACTAGGCAACCTGATATAATTGGCTTAGATATAGTTGTCATTCTAAGGGTGTCCCATGTGTGTCTGTTTGGAAGGAGATGGTTGATATTCCTACCTGCTTTGCAAAAGATGGCCTGAATCTCTCTCCATAGGGCTTTTAAATATTATACAAGACTTTCTACACCCTCACAGTACCTCTTTTAGGCAATGCCAGCTTGCACTATCTTCCACTACAGCCAAAGAAATCAGGATGATGTAAAAGTAATGCTACTCAATGCTAGAAGTCTCTGTGACAACACACCCCTTTTTACCCTGGGCTGGTGATCAAGGAACCCTAATCCTCACCACTGACACCAGCGAGAGGCTGTTGCTAAACACAGAAATAATGGATTTACACAGTATTTCAAAAGCAGCTCTCTGCATTTGACACAATTTCCCCCAGGAGCACACAAGGCACACCTTCCATTGGGACTAGACTATCCATCTCTCCAGATTACAAACAAGTCCCACCTTGGAGCACTGTGTCCCAGTTCCAAGTACAGATGCCTGAATATCTGATTTGTCACACACATTCATACACACACACACACACACACACACCTGGGAAAGGCTGACACAGTTTCACTAGTTGTGTTCCCTCTCTCCAGACTACAGGGTAGCTGCCACCAGCCAAATACTCTAAGGGTCTTACAAGGGGTAACCAATTATACTGTGTCAAATTAATACTGATATGAATGGTAGCGTGTGACCGAAGCAGTAAGGCTTTTTGAAGTGGCCACAGTGACACTAAAATTAGCACAGGTGCTCTCAGGATATTAAAGGTATTTACCAAAAGACCAGCCACAATGAAAAGGTATAAAATATTTAATAATGGATAATAAAAATAGTAACAGGAAAATACTTAATATTAATTTTGCAGCATTTTTTATTGTAAGCAACTTTTACAAATACATTATAATACAAGCATCTGTACAAATCAATGTGACAGTCAAATGACACAAGGCCATCTACAAATCTTCAGCCAGGAGTGCTGGAATATGCCACACATGCACTGTCTCACTTCTCCTGGTACAGCTGGCAATATCTCACAATGTCACAGCCTCAATAAGAAATTTCCCTCCCAAAAAAATCCGACTGGTCTTGGAAAATATGGACATCTGTGACACCACAGAAACATGGTTCCAATGTTGTCATAATAAACCATCCCTACTCAATGCCACTCATTTGTTCAGACCCCCTACCAAACATCTGTCTGCTTTCAGTGGTGGTGTGTCCATATTCTTCTGAAACTGCATTACATCTAGACTTATATGGCAGGAAAATGACCTTCTACTCCTCCCCATCCTAATAATTATTAATAAGACCCAATACCATATCCTACCTAACTAAATGACCCCATATTATGTCACCCACAACCCACAAATTAAACCTAAACAAGCCTGAGTCTCTCACCATTAAACCCAACACTATTATTCTTGAGGATTTCCTCTATCATTCTATAAATATGATCTATGATACTACAAATAAATATGAGCAGCTCTTGTTAGATTTCATCAGTACAAACTTGCTACACTAGATAATGCACTCCCCTACCAGGGACAAATATGCTAGAACTAGGTATCACTAATATAGCACTCATTATGGTCTAGGCCTACAGCAGTCCCATCACTAGTCAGATCTAACCACCATTCATTGGCATTCACTATTAAGCTCCATCCCAGAATGCAAGCAAACCCATCTGTTTTTAGGGATTTCTCTAAGGCAGACAAAGACCTTGTAACCAACACTGCTGCATTTACTGATAATGTCTATACACATTTCAATGCCTGCATTGAATTATCAGTCCCAATGACTTTGCTGATAATTGCAAACTTAAAACTATCAACTCCCGTGAGGACTCCTATATCCTATAAGAAGGCTGGCACATATAACAAGTGATGCCTAGACCATGGTCGAAAATTAATTCTAAAACATGTAGTGTCATGTTCCTTAGTAAACAAAAGCACCCATGCACCTACCACATAAATGACAATTCCCCAAAACTGATGCAGCTGTTAGACATCAGGGCACCTTTGTATTCAATGAATTCTCCTTCATTTGCCATGTTTCTTTAGTCATTAGAATGTCCTTCTACCTAACCGAATTGATTATCAAAAGGTTTATCTCGAAGGTCAGAATAATGTTATCTTCCCCCTGTTCTTCTCCATTATTAGGTCCATAATACAATACAATGCTCATTTTGATACACACCTGTCAAGAAACATAACATATCTTGAAAGCCCCCAACACTTTTTCTCCATGAAGATCCAAGGCCTGAGTTCCATGACCTATGATGAGCATTTTAAAGCTCTATGTCTCTTTTGCTGCATAAAGATTACTAAGGGGTAACCCCTGCCTATCATACAAAGTCTCAAATGACCCTGTTCTGCATGACCTCTTACATGTTCACAAAACCTGTAATACCACAAACACCCATACAAGAGACCTAAACACTCACCTCAACATAAATAGAACCTGCTGGTGAGAGTGATACCTGTTCCAAAGAATTAATCTCCTTTGTAACAGACTTAACCTCCCCACTGCAATTGCAGCTGTAGCAGATACATAGCATTAATTATATTTCATTAAAAAAGCTCTCTCATCCTTGGCACTTTATTAAATATATGTATATATATATATATATATATATATATATATATATATATATATATATACACACACACACACACACACACACACACACACACACACACACACACACACACACACCTTCTGTAGAACACACTTTCCCCCAACATATTGTTAAATACTGCCACTTCTACTTAAATTGCATAAAGTTCCTTTTCTGTCCCACTCCCATAACTATCATAGTTTTTGTAATGTAGATGATGCCCCAAACAAACATACACCATATTGCTGTTCCCAGCAGTGGCACACAGAGCTATAGGAGTTACTCACTTAAATAAGGTGTAATATTTATTTCCAAGACAAAGACTATGTAAGGCATATTGCCAGGAAGTATAGGGGTACTACATAACCTAAATACTGTGCAGACTTGTGTCACTCCTACAGTACTAGTCAATAGGAACAGACAACAGTATGGGCTGAATACCAGCTGTCATGCCACATGGGCAGTGGTTGAGACAGCTTGCCTTTTCCCATCCTGTCCTAACCACCTGTGTCAAAACACTTTTATAACAATACAGGAAGGATAAGGTGCATCAACTCTGTATCAAGAGTTTTGGACAAGCAGTGACCCCTTGCATTACACCAGCTCCCACCTTCACCTTCCTAAATCGCACACAACTTAGCACACAGGGTGCTTGCATACCTCCTGCAATGATGTGCTCCGGACCTGTAGAAGCAAATACAGGTGAGGGCTGTTTTGTTTTGTCTAGTGATATTATATTTGTGGATCACAAAACAATCATAATGTTCCTGTTGCAGACTTGCCTAAATTAGTCATGAACAGCTTATGAACCTCAAATAGTACCTTGTGTAGTTTATATTCTGTGGAACTAGCTACCATACAACAATATATGTTAGCAAGGCGTTAATACTGTTCTCCTATTATCTTCATAAAACATTTTGAAGTTTTTGTTGATTTAAAGAACTGTACAAAAAAGCTAAAAATGTATGCAAAGATTTATTTATTTAGTTGCCATAATAAGCACAGTTATATGTACAGTTTCCTTTACTTCCAACTATTGGTCTGTGTGGGCACCATCATTTATCCTCCCAACATATTCAACACTGTTTCCTTTTAAAAACATAATAGTTCATAACACAATCTAATGCAGAATAATCATCTGGTGTATTTTGCATATAGCAGCAGTTCATAGGTTAATAGGTATGTAGGCTATTGGCCCTAGGGCCTGTAGAAGCTTAGTCAAAAAGGTACCTTGGCTTTTGCCACCCAAGAAAATTATTTTTCTGTGCCCCTGTTGAGCAGAGCCACAGAGGTGATCCCCGGGGTGAATTTCCTATCTCCCATCCAATCATCAAGATTTTTTTTGAAGAGTGCTAATGAGGAGCTTTGTTTGATATAGATATGTAGTTTGTTCCAGATTATGGGAAGTCTCTGGTACAGGAATCTATCCCTCCAGCATGTTTTGTTTATTGTGGTGACAAGGTTTAGGTCCCTAGAGCATGTAGCTCGGAGGGATTGGGATTGCTTTAAGTGGAGCATGTCCAACAGCTCTGGGTTTGACATAGCTTTGTATGTTAGGCAGAGGTCGCCTCTGAGTAGATGATATACAATGGAGTAAAGCTGGAGTTTTTTGAGATGGTCTGTCTAGGGCATCTGTTTGAGGCCAGTAATCCTCTTTGTGAGGTATTTCTGTGGCCTTTCCAGTTGTTGTAGATGTCTTGTGAGGTACATACCAAAAGGGGCATTGTACTCTATAATGGGTCTAATGAATGACGAGTAGAGGGGAACAATGACCTCTTTTTTCCTGGATGAGAAACCTTTTGTGATGAGGTGTTCCATGTAGAAGGATTTCCTGACTACTGTGGCGAAGTGATTGTTAAAGGAGAGACTACTGTCCACATGTGTCCCAAGGTCTCTTATCACACTTTCGGTGTTAAGTAGAGTCAGACTACCACCTATGTGGTAACTCATGGGTACAGAGCAGTGGTGGCTGGTGACTTCAAATCAAAGGGGGGCTGCAGGAGACAGCTGAAAGGGTGGGGGTCAATGGGAAGGGGTGTGGTCAACTAGAAAGGGGGTGGAGCTATGCTCAAAACCACAAAAACTGTAACTTTGATTAAATACGCTGCCCTGGGTGCCAAACCATCATTATGAGAGTCCAATCAAGACAAAATGAAATGTAGAAGAAAAAAATATTTCAATGCATTGGCTGCATGGCAGCTTACTTAATATCAAGATGGAAACAAAAAGGTTGTGAGGCATGAAAAAATAAATTACTTTTTAAATACATTACTGGAATGCCAGTCAAAATCAAGTATAAGAAAAACAAGCAGCACTCAACTCAAAAAACTTTTCCTTGCACTGCAGTTCTAATTATAATTTATATTCAGCTTTATTAAAGTACCAAGTAACATGCTAAAAGTAGCAATCTCTGTGATACCCCCACTTGTAAAAATGTTTCTTATCCAAAAAAAGACCTGCTGCCTGACAACTAGCTACTTGTTTCATGGAGAAAACATGATCAAAGTAAAAAATGAAAAGCAAACAAGAAACAAGCTCAAGATACATTGCTTAAAGGATTACTGCACAGGTTATGGACCACACATGATAGACTGGCATTCTGTTTACTTTACAGATAAAGCCTGCAAAGATGTCTGCAAGTCTCCAACAAATGTAATGAGTTTTTTAAAATAATGTAATCCTGTCCTTTATTACAAATACTGTCATATGCATTTAAATACCCAAGGCTTATACGTTATCTAGTTATGTAAGTATTCTCTGCATGGCAAAAATAAAGAGGCTTTCAATGTTGGCAATTCTTTAACAGTATGCTTATTAAAGCTTACTTGCATCTTACAATCTCAGAAAAGCTTACCTGATGGTCATTGCTACTTAAACACAGAGCAACAGGCGCTTTCTGAATAATAATAAGCATAAATTAATAGTATAAAATATGACATAAACCAGAATATTCTGCAAAATCAAGGAGAGATGAAAAGCCACTGTAGTACTTGTGTCTACTTTGGATGGGGGGGATACTCTGCACATTTATACTGCATAACTGCTCCTTGCCTTGCTTGGACACATCCAGAGTCACTACATGGGGGAGTGGGATGCAACAAGCATGTCACAATTTGAAATATCTTTGGCTGACTGTGATGGCCCTGACACATTTGTCATACCTCTCAACCTCAGAGCAAGATATCTGGGCAAAGCCATACATAGAAGTGGGACAAAGGCCCACAAATAAAGAAAATGTTTAAATATTGCTCTTATAAACTTAGAAAGGTAATAGAATAGTAGGTCTTGCATTAGTATGAATTTTTCTGAAGGGTATGAAATCTGAAACTCAAATGTCTGTCATTATTTTCTAACTTTAGTCTTTAATGATTTGCCACTTCTTTTTCTTCTTTCGGCTTTTCCCAGTTAGGGGTTGCCACAGCAGATCATCTGTCCGCTCATGATCGGCAGTGGAGTTTTACGATGTTGAGTTGCCAGCCCGGCGCCCAACCTTCCACAGAAGGCACACACATGCACACACTCACACCTAGGGCCAATTTAGAGTGTCCAATCCACCTACTGCATGTCTTTGGGATGTGGGAGGAAACCGGAGCACCCGGAGGAAACCCATGCGACCACAGGGAGAACATGCAGACTCCGCACAGAAGGCACCCCAGCCTTTAATGATTTGCCACTAATTTGCTAAAAAAAACACAAGTTTATGAAAAATGGACCAAAAATGAGATGCAAAAATATAAAATAGCCACACAATACAGCTGGGAACCTGTCAAAGAAGGGACAATTTTTTATATTAGTACTGCTAAATTGAGCAGCTGACAAAATAAAATAATCTACATGCATTTCTGAAATAAAAGTAATCTATAACTCTGATTATTACAGTTATTTATTAATTGTAAACTCTGCATGTTCTCTTCCAAAATTGCCATTTTGCGGAGGGATTATTAGGGGAAGAGCAACATTTTGAGCCAAAATCGGGGGCAGTTGAGAGGTCTGGATATGCCTAATTTTATAAAGCAATTTATTTGCACGTACCTCTCAACCTGTTAATGCAGGAAATCTGGACAAGGCCAACTATATTAGAGGAACATATAAATAGTACTAAAAATTTCTCTTGTATAAACTGAGACAGTTGATAGAATATAACAGGTCTTGCTTTAGCATGCATTTTTTCTGAAGATTATGAAGTCTGAAACTCAGTGTCTATCATTATTTAGTGACTTAATTCCTAAATGATTTGCCAGAAAACCACAAATTTTATCAGGAACAAACCAAAAATAAAAAACAAAAATCTATTCATTCTGTGAAAATCTGGACAGTTGAGAGATATAGTTCAGCCGGGGCTGTCTTTGAGTTTGCTGCCCTTCCCCCTCACAAAAGCATGGTCAAATGGAGCCTCCCTCCTGCAGCCATTCTAATGAACCATTACTTGGCTATTTCACCTCATTTACTATAAACAGTAATGTGCATACTGGTTTACTTCTACGATAATTTGGACTTCATTGGAAACTTTTATTTTGCATTTTACAGCACAAACACAAATACATCTGCTAAACAAAGCAATGCAGTCTCACAATGAAAACAGACTTAGCATTAAAACTTCTCTGCTCTTGAAACTCACATTCATTGAAACAGCATTGAAACCCACATTCAAAGAAAATATATTTTGCCAGTGGCAGATAAAGATTAACTTTGGTCTGTTTTTAAATCATAGGCCCCTTGAACACGAAACATACACATGCTCTTTGATACAACTTCCTGACTGTATTAAATTATATTCCTTGTACAATACAGTACAGTTGTTAGAGGGCGTTTTAAATTTAGTGTTTCAAATATTTTTCCAGTAAGCAATGAAACAAAATGCATGCACCAATAATGACAAAACTGCCCAATTCAGAACATTTTTCCAGTAAACAATGAAACAAAATGCATGTACCAATAATGACAAAACTGCCCAATTCAGAACATTTCCATCATAAAAGTCTACTCAGACTTCTACAGTCTACCAGTATCAGTAAATATGCACAATCTCTGAAGAAGTAAAAGTCATCTAAATAATTCCACATTAAAGAAATCTGTAACTAATGAAGAGGTTGCTGCTAGCAAACAACTTTATATTTCATTGTTACATCTGCAAATAAAGTGCCTGTTGCCCTTGAGGAATAAATTTCCAACCCAATGAGGCCTAAGACAGATTCCAAATTCTAAATGCCTTTGGATTCATCCATACATGAACAGCTAAATGCATCGCCCATGTCTAGGTGTAGTTAAGGAAGTGATCATTCATGACTTATAAATGTAGCTTACTCAGCTTATGGTTTGCAGGTTCAATTTGATTAAAATGGCAGTAATGACATATCTAACCTATCGGTTATGTATGTTACCAAAGGGGTTTACACAGATTCTGTTTTTTTTTTTAACAAATCATAAAAAAGGTTCTAAATTAATATGGAAAGTTGCTAAGGTCTGCATAGTATGCAGAGACTCAAGTTATCCTATAACTCAGGTGGGAATAAGACTGCCTGATCCTAAAGTGCAATATTATATTAAACACATTTAGCTGCAACAGTATGTGTACTTATGTATGAATTCAGAGCAATAGGAAGTTCCAGGTACTGCTTTCCTGGGAGATGGGTTGCAATGGGGCAAAAGTGGCAGAAAATGTAATTTCTTTTCATTTTTTAAACTTCTTTTAACTTCCCCAAGCCCTTTGATTAACCATGATGCTGGAGATCCTAGTCACCATGCCACATTAGCTTACCTACAAATGTTTTCTTTCAAATACAGAGTGATATATATATATATATATATATATATATATATATATATATATATATATATATATACACATATATATATAGAGAGAGAGAGAGAGGGAGAGAGACAGAGAGATAGAGAGAAAACAGAAATACTAGCTAGATTACTGGATGAGTATGGGATTCTCATCTTTTATAACTTCTCTAGTATAAAGTGCATGGCAAAATGTCATAGCTGTATTCAGGACCCACTACAGAAATATCCTCAGGCATCAAAGCATAGGGTTCTTCATGTTTGACATTGTCATTCATTACATATATCATTTCCCTTTGCCTTCTGACTAAGATCAAGTGCAATTTTATACAGTGGTTTCCACACTTACTCTTGCTTTCTGACATAGCTCCAGTCCAGGTGCATTATTGTTGCTAACAATGGCTGTGATTCTCAAACAAGTGTTGTGCACCTATACAGTACTATTTTATGAGAGATACCACTGTGCAATAAGCTGCAAAGCTACTTTAGACACACACACACGCGCACACGCGCACACACACTCGCGCACACACACACACACACACACACACACACACACACACACACACACACAGACACACACACATAACGTTGCTTGTAATAATATACTTACATGGGGTCCAGGGCCTTCCGTTGCTGTATAGCTCCACTCGCTAAGCTCCTGTGGTGACATCATTCCTTCCTGTGAGAGCAGGCCAGCATGTGGATGTTCCAGTCCGATCCCTTTCCAGTCTATGCAGTTATAACTAACTGCATAGACTTCTAGGATGCTCTTGACTGCTGTGTTTCTAATCCGGACTGCTGCTGAATCAGTTCAGAGCTCTGTGCATGCTCCGGACTGGTTCATTAGCAGTCTGGATGTCAGAAATGCCATGAGTGCGCATGCACGAAGGTTTGCAATTTTTGCCCTTCGTTTGTTTAGTTTTTTTTCTTCTTTCTTCTACAGCTGGGGTCTTTCTTTCACAGATGGGGGTCTGCAGTCCTACAGTCCAGCAGCATGGGCCACCCCTGGTACAGAGTTTTTACCACAGGGGGTGACAATGCACTTTCTGGCATTGAGCTTGAGGCCATGGCTTTGACACCAGGCATCTGTCTCAGTGAGGCCCATTTGTAGGATGTCCACATTGTTAGGAGTTTTGATTATGGCTCCTAGTTTGCAGTCATCTGTGAATTTTGTTAGCCAAAGACCTTCTGTGTTAGCCTGTACTTCAGAAAAGTAGATACCAAACAGAGAGGACCTAGTACTGAACCCTGTGGTACTCCACTTTTCACTGGTCTGAAGTCAGATTTGGAGTCTGCTACTTTCACAGTGTGGGTTCTGTCAGTGAGCCAGTTGGCAACCCATCTTGTGACATAGGGATTTATACCTAGTTTAGTGAGTTTATCTATAATTCCAGAGTGGGTAATGGTGTCAAAAGCCTTGGCAAGATCTAGATAGGCTGTGTGAACCACCTTACCCTCAGCTACGGCTTTGGTGACTGCATCAAATAAATCTGCCAGGTTTAGGAGACATGATCTGCCTTTTACAAACCCGAACTAGGTGGGGTCCAGAGTTTGGAGATTACCAATGTCTTTGTTTATAAGTTCCATGATGGTACATTCCATGACCTTGCAGACCAAGCTCATTAGGCTAATGGGGTGGTAGTTCCTGGGACCGTGGTGGCTCACCCTTTGTGGAGTGGGATAACTGTCACTGTGTGCCATTCAGTGGGCACAAAGCCTGAGGTGAGGCTATGACTGAACATGGTGCTTAGGTGAGATGTCAGTTCATTCTGTAGTTCATGTAGAATGCAGCCTGGGATGTTGTCTGGTCCCATGGATGCTGTGTTCATAGCTTTGGAGAGTGTGTTTTTTACCTGTGCAGCTGTGATTACAGGAACTTTGTATTCTTCTGTTATACAGATGGGCCCTTTAGTGGGTGAAAGGGGGGTGAAGTTAGCACTGAACCTATCTACCAGGATGATGGCAATATCAGTTGGTTCTGTATATTTAGTGCCATTGTGCTGTAACTCAGAGCAGATCTGAGTGTTGCCATTGAGATTCTTGACATAGCTATAGAATGCTTTGTAGTTGTCTTTAGAATCAATCGTGATTTTGTTTTCGTAACTAGCTTTGGAGGATTTTATGAGGGATCCCAGCTTCTTACTGAGGCTGACCAGGGAGTTCCTCCAATCATGGGATTTTACTCTTTTTTGCAACAGTTTCTTGCTTCTGTTGTAGAGTTTGTATATGGCAGGTGACCACCAGATTGGCTTCCTTTTTTTAGAGGATAGCATTTTGGTTCTGTTAGGGATAGCATGAGCCATGCACTCATGTAAGTGCTTATAAAGTGCATTTGTGTAGGATTCAGCAGTCATACCTCTTCTGTCCATCTGCATGGGTGTTGTGAAGTTTGCCACTTCTGTCTTAAGAAGTGCGAAGTTGACTTTGGAGAAAGTTTTTACAGTGTTTTCCCTAATGGGGGGGTGGGGGTGGGATGTGGATGTCTAGGGTGATTAGCTTGTGGTCAGATCTGACCAACGAAGAATTGACCTCTGGTGTGGAACACCAGTCACCCATGTTGGTAATGATCACATCTAGAATATTGCTGTCCCTGGTGGGGGTGTGGATAAGTTGAGCCAAGACTTTGGAATTTATGAATTCCAGAAAACGTTGAGCAAAAGAGTTGGTACATGAGTAGTTTTCCCAGTTAATGGTGGGGTAGTTGAAATTGCCCATTATTAGGGTGTTGGGTTGTACCCTAATATTTTCCATTGTATCAAGAAATACATCCTGGGGCATAGTGGGTTACAATTTGGATTGCAATCTTGCCCAGAGTTAGTTGTACTTGGATAATCTCAGCTGCATTATGTTGAGCAACTAACCTGGATGTGTGGATATCCTTAATGAACATGGACACACTTCCACCTTAAGTGTTTTGTTCTAAGTTAGGTGGCCGAAAGGTGTGGTATGAATTATAGCCTGGTAATGTAGGGGTGCTCTCTGGAGCCTTGAACCAGGTCTCTGTCACTGCATAGATGTCGATGTTCTCCATTTTAAGGAGTGCCTTGAGTGAATGCATTTTGAGGTTTAGACTTCTATCATTGAGTAGCATTACCCTTAGATTTTGCTTTCTTGTACCTGTTACAGTGGTGAATTTGGCATTTGAACCTTACCTAAAAAAGGCACTATAGGGGTGCAAGAGCCTTAGCCAGTATCCGGAATCCCAAGGGTGACAGGTGCAGGCCATCTCTGGCAAAGCATCATGGTCTGTCGATCATGTCATCCCTGGCAGACAGATACTGGATCCCCTTAGAATGACACCAGAAGCTTAGCTAATTGCTGAAGTCAATCATTTTGTCCTTATACTGTGGTATCATTCTGGATGATGGCAGAATGCTACTCAGGACTAGAGTCATACCTGCCTGGGCTACAAGATCAGAGAGCTCCTCCATGTCTCTTTTCATGTAGTCTGGGGAGGTATGTCTCAAGTCATTCACACCAACATGTTGTGGAGTGACCTAAGTGCGTGCATTATGTGGCAAATCCTGGCACTTGACAGGCAGCTGACAGTAATTTTCTCCTTGTTTAGCCTGGTGAGTGAAACATCAGTGTGCCAGACTATAGAGTCACCTATGATTAGAGTGTTGGGTACATTGTTATGCCTTATGGGCTGTGGTTGAGTGGCACACTGAGTTTGTGGGCTATGTGTCATTGGGTTGTGTTGGGGAGTGGAGGTTACTTGCGTTTCTGCTTTGGAGGTCTCTGTTGCTTGAGCAGATTTTTATTGAGAGCCTCTGCGAATGTAGGTGTATGTTTTGTGTTGCTATGTGTGTGTTTTGGTGGTGTAGGTTTTGAGGGACTATGTGATGAGTGTGGTGTGGTGCAAGTGTTTACCTTCTCCTCTTGACTGCCTAGTCCAGTCTTGGATGAAGAGAGCTTTGCTTCCAGTTTTGCTATATAAGTGCATCTCTCACAGGTTGTAGTGTTGGGTGGTAGGAGGAGAGGGTTGTCTGTGTACATGAGGCACTTACTGCATTGCCCCAAGATGTCCAGATTCATCAGGTAGGCAGGAGAAAACACCATGAGCTGACCCTTAGACATGCCTGGATAGGTGCTTATTTATTAAGTACTAAAAACTGTTTTCCTCTAGACAAGTGAGGAAAGTTGAGTGCTGTAATAATTTATAGCTTATTTAGTGCTTACATCGAGTTCTGAACAAGTGCTGAGCTCAAAGAAACAGATTTGAATGCTAAAAACAAAAAACTGGCTAGTTTTAAGGGAAAATTTGAGGAGCAGACCTTATGGCGCCGGGAATAGTTTAACCCTAGCTAAGAGACGATGCATAAAGTGTCTATATATATATATATATATATATATATATATATATATATATATATATATATATATATATATATATTTTTGTTTTGTTTGTTTTAATATAACAGTAGCAAATGAGCAAACTGATTTAAACAAATTAACCAATTAACAACAAAAAGCTAAAAACTGAGCCCCGTTCCAGCAGTCTTCGATCAGACAAGTTCTAACTGTACACTCCTGCCACTAGGGTGCAGGGGAACCTTTTCCAAAAAAAAGATGGTCTGGATTAGTGCTCAAGTTATACAAACAAAGCTAGATTCAGCAGGTCTGAATTTAATCTATGCTACAGCAAACAATGCATACCAATTTCAAAAAGAAATAGCTCAAATAAACAGGCACAATAAGCCTCTAAGCAGAAACTCCCAGCTCAGAAGGGCAGAATCTACCCTCTCCTACCACAAGAGTGCAGACCACACCTTCTTAATGTAAAATAACTGGCCCAAAGCCAGTTTTGACTAGTATATAGTGAAATGCTGTTAGAGTGCTCCAAGAGACCACTGCATAATCGTAAATTAATTTGCATATTTGAATATCCTGTATATAAAGGATTGCTATTTGGGAAAACTAAGTGGAGTGAGAATCCCCTGCTGTGCCAGAGACAGATCATTTTTTTATCTATTACAGAGGCTCTTGGTGTGTTTCTTTGCGTCCATCTAGTGGTCACCTGCTAGCCCTTCAAACACAGTGTATGAACTACTGTACATCAACAGAGGTTGTTAATTACCTGCTACTGTTGCAGATTATAATATATATATATATATATATATATATATATATATATATATATATATATATATATATATGTTGATTCAAAAAAGAATGCAACCAGAAGGTTGCAAGACAAGATAAGCTCGCAAGAAAGATCTTTGAATCAGAACTCAGGTGTTTTTCTAGCATTTAAAGAACCCAACTTACAAAAATAAATAAATAAAATAAAATAAAGAATTGTGGCTTTTATATGTGAGATGATTATGAGGCAGAAACATAGCTAGGTCATCATGCACACTTAGCAGTTCTTCAGACTGGCACCCCTCAACTCAAAGCTGAGAAAAATTTTTTTCCAAAAGAAGTTGAGAACCCCACCCATAAAAAATAAAACTCTTCTGCACATAACTTTTAAAGCAGCTTTGCTACAAACTGACTTGCTTCAATTAAACTAAAATAATGGCATTCATTTATGAAGCTGTAATGTCATCCATCTGTCCATCCATCCATCGTTCCATCCATCCATCCATCACCATTTTTTCACAGTTTTGTACATGGGGTCAAGGTGTTCCCTTAACAGTGATAATTATCTAGAGCCATAATGTTAATAAATTAATGATGGTATTGCACTTGCGCACTACTGCCAGCTGCCATCCTGCTCTCTAACAGCTTCATCCCACCATAGTTGTGATTCTGATATGAGGAATCCAAGTTCTGACATAACTCGTGTGCATTCTTTTGCAACATGTAACTTCAGCTTTTGAATCCTTGCCTGACAGCAGGGTGACAAAATGGTAAGGTCTTTGGAACATATTCTGAACTAAAACATGAAGAAGAATCAGAATGAACATGCTTGGTGACTCCCTCTATTTAGCTTATAAAAGACATCAATCCTTTTGGGAACAAGAATACTCTTCAACAATATCATCCTTGATAAGTGGCTTTACAGGAACAAAGGACCAATGGCCAAAAACAGAACTAGGTATTTCAGAGAAGAAGAGACACAACTTGTGGCCAGATCATTTTGGATCTCATAAAGAAGAGATAATAATCCTAGGAACTTGATTGAGGGGTAAGGTTTTATTGTCCTTATCCTTGTTTGTTTCAGAGACAAAGACCTCCAAGTCCTCAGACTCTTTATAAAAGCTTGTCCCCATTAGCCTCTGTGATACCCATGTACTGGCCCAGCAATCAAGGAGCCTCAATCTTCACCACTAACACCAGTGAGGGCATCCACATTGGGAAGGATAACAAATACACACACAGTAAAGTACAATTTCCCTTAAGAGCACACATAGATCACAGTCAATCTGAGGCTGGTTTGTCCCTTTCTCTCCAGATCCCCAATAAGACTTCCCATTGGCACAGCTATTGGGTCCAGATATCAGGCTAGTGGTGAAACTAAAACCTCCAGCACCTTCTCTGTCCAACCAGAGCTTTGTGTCCTTGCCCAAGTAGCTGACACACACACACTTTGAGATATGAGATATTTTCAAACACACAGACAGTCCTGGGGAGGGCTGGCACAGGTTCTCCAGCTATGCCCCTTCTACCCAGATTATACAGTAGTACCACTTGCCACCAACCACTAATATGAGCTACTAATACGGCCCTTATCAAAGGGTGTCCAATTATTATCAAACAAAAATGGCTGTAGGTGAAACCAAGGTGCAAAAACATGAAGTAAGAACAAAAGAACAATGCACCAAGGTAGCACACAATAGCGTCTTTAATAAAATAAACAAAAGAAAACAGTGGTAAGTGCTTTCGCAACACTCAGTTGCTTCTTCAGACAAAATGTTAAAACAGCTCATTTCTTAAATACTCTTGAAACCAATTAGCATAATTAGTGATGTCATACCTGAAGGAGCATTTAAAGGCACAGACAAAAACTAAACATAAATCAGATAAAATACATAACATAAGCTTCTACTAAGCATAAAAAATCTTTTTAAAAAATCAGTTATGTAAAATTCATTCATAAGTAAGAGGCAATAAATATTATACTTAAAATTGTTTGTGTTTAAGGCGTTTGGCTTTCAAAAAAGGGACCAGAGATGTGGTACCATTAAGACCTGGATATTTGTCTTCATTAAGTTTCATTATCCATTTTTGTTCACAACCTTCAGTAATATTTTCTATATCCCCTCCTCTCAAATTTTTATGTATCTGTTGTAAGACAAAAAACTGGAAGGAATGTGAGGGATCAGTGTTCATGACATGATTAGCTAATGCATTTGTATGTTTTCTATTCCTGATATCACAAAGATGTTCCAAAATTCTATCTTTAAAAGATCTATTAGTCTTGCCAACATAGAAAACAGGATATCTCTTGCAGAAACCATAATAAACCACATCAGTACTTTTACAATCAGCATATGTATGGGAATACAGATGGAACTGTTTTGTTGGATGAGTATATGTATTTGTGCTATAAATGTAAGGACATGCACTACATGACCTGCATGGATAGGTACCCTGATGTGTGGAAAGAGAATATGGCTTGTGTGTCTCTCTATTACAAAGATGCTGTTTGAGTGATTTATTATTCCTAAAGCTAAACTGTGGAATGCTAGTGGTAATAGCATTTAGATTAGGTACTTCTTGCAAAAGGTGCCAGTGTTTCTTAACATCAATATATTGGTTTATGTTGCTGGCAAACTGAAACACTACTCTAAACTCATTAACAGGCAAGGTACCATTGCTATTAGTAGCAGGATTATCCATGTCTGGATTAAAATAGGGTCTGCATTTTGTGTGCTTCAATTTCCAGGCATCAGAGACTGTTTTATCAATCTTAGTAGTATTATAGCCTCTTTGGAGAAAATCACATTTGAGATTACTAAGTGCTGCATGTGCATCCTCATCATTGCTGTGTGATCTCGGGGTCCTGAATACTTGCCCTTCTAATACATTTCTTGGAATATGTCTGGGGTGCATGCTTGTTTTATGCAGGTATGTACTTTTTTCTAGTAGGTTTGTGGTAAACTTGACTCCTTAGATTATTTAGATCAGATTTAGTCAAATGTACATCAAGAAAATCAATATTTTCAGCAGAGATCTGATATGAAAATCTTAAAAAATCAGTAGTAGTATGTAAGTAAGTCACAAAGGATGCAAAATTCAAACCATCACCTTTCCATAACATAAAAACGTCATCCACAAACTGTACATACCATAATACATGTTCTATAAAGGGATTTTGGCTGGAAAGAACACATGTTTCTTCCTAACAAACTAAAGCTAGGTTGGCGTAGCTATTGGCACAGGGGGTACCCCTGGCCACGCCAACCTTTTGCAAAAAGAACTGTTCCTGAAATGTCATAACATTATTTTCCAATATGATTTCTAGCAAGCTACATATTAATTGAACTTTATTGTTCATAAAACACCTGTTAGTTGTAAGAAATTCTCTAATCATCTCAATACCCCATAAGTTGGGAATGCTGGTGAACAAAGACTCTATATCCATAGTAATCAATACAAAGTCCATATCTATTTCAATACTGGCCATTCTGTTATGTACTCTTTCGAGAAACATCTTTGTGTCTCTTAAAATGGTATGACAGTTATCCAGTAGACCATGTAAAGTGTCCTCAACAAAAATCGAAAGGTGCTCGGTACACCAACCGGCCCCAGACACTATAGGTCGCATAGGTGATAAAGTCAGGTCTTTATGGATCTTCGGTAAGCCATAAATTTTAGGGACAAATGGTTTTAAAAAATTAAAATACTTAAACAATGACTCATCTATTAATCCTGTAATAAGTAAATCAAAAAGTAAAAATTAAATTTTATCAATAATAGCATTAACTGTGATTTTAGAGATAGGTAGATATGTATCATTATTTAATAATAATGTATGCATTTGCTGTATATATAACTGTTTGTCTAAGAGGACAACACCACCTCCCTTGTCAGCCTGTTTAATAACCAGGGAGTATAAGTTCTTCAGTTCATACAATGCTCTTTGCTCATCAACAGTTAAATTGCTGAAATGATAATTAATGAAATCTTGCTCATTTATATCTCTGAAAGCCATCTCACACATATCAGTAAACCTCTGAATACTAGGTGGAATATTTGGAATAAAACTGCTAGGGTGTTTGTATATATTATTTACATTCACTGTGTTGTTAGGAAACAAAGATTTTAAGGCTAAATTTCTTCCCAACAACTTTAAGTCCTTAATCATTTCTGTTAAATCAGCCTTTTTCGCTGGTATAAAAGACAGGCCTTTGCTAAGCAAATTTATCTGATCATCACTCAGTTTAAATGAAGAAATATTAACAACAAAAACAACTTCTCCCTGAAGGCACATCTACCATTCAGGAATTGTACAAGAAGCCAGAACTACAAGAGACACTTATCCAGGATAAATCAAACAGAAAGGACCATACAGTCACCGAAAAGGAGACGAACATAAATACAGGTCTTGGTGTTAATATTTCTTCATTTAAACTGAGTGATGATCAGATAAATTTGCTTAGCAAAGGCCTGTCTTTTATACCAGTGAAAAAGGCTGATTTAACAGAAATGATTAAGGACTTAAAGTTGTTGGGAAGAAATTTAGCCTTAAAATCTTTGTTTCCTAACAACACAGTGAATGTAAATAATATATACAAACACCCTAGCAGTTTTATTCCAAATATTCCACCTAGTATTCAGAGGTTTACTGATATGTGTGAGATGGCTTTCAGAGATATAAATGAGCAAGATTTCAGTAATTATCATTTCAGCAATTTAACTGTTGATGAGCAAAGAGATTTGTATGAACTGAAGAACTTACACTCCCTGGTTATTAAACAGGCTGACAAGGGGAGGTGGTGTTGTCCTCTTAGACAAACAGTTATATATACAGCAAATGCATAAATTATTATTAAATAATGATACATATCTACCTATCTCTAAAATCACAGTTAATGCTATTATTGATAAAATTTCATTTTTACTTTTTGATTTACTTATTACAGGATTAATAGATCAGTCATTGTTTAAATATTTTAATGTTTTAAAACCAATTGTCCCTAAAATTTATGGCTTACCAAAGATCCATAAAGACCTGACTTTATCACCTATGCGACCTATAGTGTCTGGGGCCGGTTGGTGTACCGAGCCCCTTCGATTTTTGTTGAGGACACTTTACATGGTCTGCTGGATAACTGTCATACCATTTTAAGAGACACAAAGATGTTTCTCGAAAGATTACATAACAGAATGGCCAGTATTGAAATAGATATGGACTTTGTATTGATTACTATGGATATAGAGTCTTTGTTCACCAGAATTCCCAACTTATGGGGTATTGAGATGATTAGAGAATTTCTTACAACTAACAGGTGTTTTATGAACAATAAAGTTCAATTAATATGTAGCTTGCTGGAAATCATATTGGAAAATAATGTTATGACATTTCAGGAACAGTTCTTTTTTGCAAAAGGTTGGCGTGGCCAGGGGTACCCCCTGTGCCAATAGCTACGCCAACCTAGCTTTAGTTTGTTGGGAAGAAACATTTGTTCTTTCCAGCCAAAATCACTTTATAGAACACGTATTATGGTACATACGGTTTGTGGATGACGTTTTTATGTTATGGAAAGGTGATGGTTTGAATTTTGCATCCTTTGTGACTTACTTGCATACTACTACTGATTTTTTAAGATTTTCATATCAGATCTCTGCTGAAAATATTGATTTTCTTGATGTACATTTGACTAAATCTGATCTAAATAATCTAAGGAGTCAAGTTTACCACAAACCTACTAGAAAAAATACATACCTGCATAAAACAAGCATGCATCCCAGACATATTCCAAGAAATGTATTAAAAGGGCAAGTATTCAGGACCCTGAGATTACACAACAATGATGAGGATGCACATGCAGCACTTAGTAATCTCAAATGTGATTTTCTCCAAAGAGGCTATAATACTACTGAGATTGATAAAACAGTCTCTGATGCCTGGAAATTGAGGCACACAAAATGCAGACCCTATTTTAATCCAGCCATGGATAATCCTGCTACTAATAGCAATGGTACCTTGCCTATTAATGAGTTTAGAGTAGTGTTTCAGTTTGCCAGCAACATAAACCAATATATTGATGTTGTTAAGAAACACTGGCACCTTTTGCAAGAAGTACCTAATCTAAATGCTATTACCACTAGCATTCCACAGTTTAGCTTTAGGAATAATAAATCACTCAAACAGCATCTTTGTAATAGAGAGACACACAAGCCATATTCTCTTTCCACACGTCAGGGTACCTATCCATGCAGGTCATGTAGTGCATGTCCTTACATTTATAGCACAAATACATATACTCATCCAACAAAACAGTTCCATCTGTATTCCCATACATATGCTGATTGTAAAAGTACTGATGTGGTTTATTATGGTTTCTGCAAGAGATGTCCTGTTTTCTATGTTGGCAAGACTAATAGATCTTTTAAAGATAGAATTTTGGAACATCTTCTTGATATCAGGAATAGAAAACATACAAATGCATTAGCTAATCATGTCATGAACACTGATCCCTCACATTCCTTCCAGTTTTTTGTCTTACAACAGATACATAAAAATTTGAGAGGGGGGATATAGAAAATATTACTGAAGGTTGTGAACAAAAATGGATAATGAAACTTAATGCAGACAAATATCCAGGTCTTAATGGTACCACATCTCTGATCCCTTTTTTGAAAGCCAGACGCCTTAAACACAAACAATTTTAAGCATAATATTTATTGCCTCTTACTTATGAATGAATTTTACATAATTGATTTTTTAAAAAGATTTTTTTATGCTTAGTAGAAGCTTATGATATGTATTTTATCTGATTTATGTTTAGTTTTTGTCTGTGCCTTTAAATGCTCCTTCAGGTATGACATCACTAATTATGCTAATTGGTTTCAAGAGTATTTAAGAAATTAGCTGTTTTAACATTTTGTCTGAAGAAGCAACTGAGTGTTGCGAAAGCGCTTACCACTGTTTTCTTTTGTTTATTTTATTAAAGACGCTATTGTGTGCTACCTTGGTGTCCAATTATTACTGTGCAATATTATTACCCAAATGGTAAGTGTGACGAACAGCAAGGCTTATTTGGAGTGACTTGGACAGCATCACTATATACGTGCAATGTACTCTAGACATTAAATTATCTCTACATAAAACAGCTACAGTTGAAAGGTTTAAACATATTTAATAATACGTAACAAGAACACAAGACAATATTTCTTACTACGCAGTGCTAGTCAAGAGTTCAGAGATCACAGAGAAATGCTTAAAATAATGCAGTAGAAATGTTCTGACATCAATACAGAAAACAGCTAGACTAGACTTACTATTTCCTATCTATATCTAAGAGCAAACACAGTTTTAAAACAAACTTACATATAGAGCAAGGCAGTGCTGGTGATGTTGTCAGTTTTGAAAACAAATGCAAAAATGCTCTGAGTCTCTCTCTCTCTCTGTCCTTAAATTGATAACACAGTACCACTGACTCATTTAAGATTACATCATTATTCTCTGTTTCCCAGGCTAACAGAAACTCAGAGTGTAACAGCCCTTTTGATCTTGCAGCTGGTCAGGAAGCCATAGCAATAAAAGACATTATTCATGTACATTCTAGCCATTAACTCTGGTCTCAAAACAATAGGAAGAATTCCTTCATTCAGACATCTCAGCTCCGAGTTTTGAGATCAAACAATTCTACAGTGCTTGACTTATCAGCTTTCCTCCAGCAGAGTGCAATGTGGTTACAGTTTTGAAGTTCAACATTTACCATACTTTTCTTACATTTAAGAGAACAAGCACCCGGCTTATATTAATTTTTACAAATGACAGAATTATCTATAAAATGCTATCTAGCTAGGCTGGCAGCCTTCACATATCCCCCCTCGGAGAACTCAAGCTAGTTTTTCAAATGACCCTTGAGAAGCGTTGCATGAGAGGGTTAGGTCTATCTGAGTATACCTTACCCCGTTATGTGTCTTGAGAGCCCATCTGTGTTGGCATTGCTAATCCCACTATGGTGTTGTACTGACATATCATATGCTTGCAACCCTAGGCTCCATCTTAGCAACTTGGCATTTTGCTGACTGGCTCTGTGTAACAATGTTAGGGGATTGTGCTCTGTAACTACAGTGAATTTTCTTCCCTACAGATAAGGCTGAAGTTTCTGCAGTGCCCACACTATGGCTAGATGTTCCTTTTCTACAGCTGCATAGCATTCCTCCCTGGGTTGAAGCCTACGACTGAGATAAACCACTGGGTGCTCTTCTCCCTCTGAAGAAATCTGGCTAAGTACACCTCTCACCCTATGGTTCAAAGCACTCACCTGCACAACAAATTATTTGCCGTAATCCAGATTGACTAACACAGGGGGTCCTCCCAAAGCTTCTTTAAGCTTATGGAATGCTTGCTCATATGCTGGGATCCACACACCTTATCTGGCCTGTTTTTCCTTGTCAGGTCTGTGAGGGGAGCAGCCATGGTACTATAACTGGGGACAAACTTTCTGTAGTACCCTGCTGTTCCTAAAAATGCCCTCATCTGCTTTCTGATAACAGGTGCAGGCCATGCCTGAATGGCTTCCACTTTGGCAGGTTCTGGCCTGATCTTACCACTCTCCACTCTATGTCCCAGGTAGGAGACCTCTACCATACCCGCCTGACATTTGCTGGAACTAATGGTCAACCCTGCCCTCTGTAGCCTGCCAGCATCTTCCTGACATGTTGAATGTACTCTTGCCAGGAATGGCTGTAGAAAGCAATATCGTCTAGGTAAGCAATGGCAAACCCTCCTGGTCCTGATAGGATATGATCTGCCAGCCTCTGGAAAGTTGCTGGGCCATTTTTCATCCTAAAGGGCATCTTTGTGAACTCATACAAGCCAAAAGGAATCACAAAGGTTGACCTCTCCCTAGCACTGGGAGTCAAGGGCACCTGCCAGTAACTCTTGGTAAGATCAATGGTTAAAAGATACTTAGCCCCACCCAGCTGCTCTAGGGCCTTATCTGTCCTAGGCATGGGGTAAGCATCTGACTCTGTGTGACTATTTAATTTCCTGTAGTCCACACAGAACCTGGCGTTGCCATCTTCCTTTGGCACCAGCACCACTGGGGAGGTCCAGGGACTGTTGACTCTTGAATTACCCATAGTTCCAACATTTTCTGTAGCTCCTCTCTCAGAGTCTATATGACTTTCTCAGGCACCCTATAAGGGGCCTGCCTAAGAGGCATTTGGGGTTATGTATCCACCTGGTGAGCACCAGGTGGGTGCACCCAGGTTTCCCAGTGAACATGTCCCCAAACTCATGTAACACTACTTGGATTCCTCGAACCTGAGTAGGAGATAGCTGCTGGGACATTGTTACCCCTTCCACTGAGTTGTCAGTCCAAGCCTCACTGAGGAGATCAGTCATCAAATCTCCCTTAGACTCCTCCTGCAATTCCCTGCAAATACTCAGCACAAGGGCCTCCCTATCATGGTAAGGTTTCATCATGTTAACATGGCACAATTTATGCCCCTGCCTCCTGCCTAACAGTTCCACCATGTAATTAACATCACTTACCTTTCTTACCACCTTGTAGGGTCCCTCCCAAGCTGCTTGCAGCTTGTTGTGTCTGACAGGAGTGAGAACCATTACCTGCTGCCCTACAGCATACGGTCTAGCTCGAGCATTCCTGTCATAACATACCTTTTTCTGTTGTTGGGCTACTGCCATGTTCTCCTGGGCCATGCCCATGAGTTCCCTGAGACTTGTCCTGAGGTTTAGGACATATGCTACAACAGACTCTTTGTGAGATTCACACTTTCCTTTCCACTCATCACAAATTAAATCTAGAGGTCCCCTCACCCTATGCCCATACAGCAACTCAAAGGGTGAAAAAAATCTGTGGATTCCTGGGGAAGATCTCTGTAAGCAAACAAGAGATGAGGCAAATATTTGTCCCACTCCCTGTTAAATTGGTCTGCAAATGCCCATAGCATGGACTTGATTGTAGAGTTTAACCTCTCAACAAGACCATTAGTCTGAGGATGGTAGGGGTGGTCTTCAGGTGCTTCACCCCACTATACTTTCACAAACAAGCCAGCAGATCTGACATGAAATTGGTACCTCTGTCAGTCAGCATTATTGTTTTGGGAAACCTACCCTGCTGAAAATCTCTAACAAAGCATTTGCCACCTTTTCCGGCTCAATGGAGGGCAAAGCCACTGCCTCAGTGTATCTTGTAGCATAATCTACTACCACTAGGATATACTTTTTCCCTGTGGAAATTGGGGTACTCAGAGGCCCCGCAATATCCATAGCTACCCTCTGAAATGGCTCCTCAATCACAGGCAAAGGCATCAAAGGAGCTTTCACCTTGTCTCCTGCCTTGCCTACCTTTTGGCACTGCTCGCAGTTCCTGCAGTACCCTATTACATCTCTAGAAATTCCAGGCCAATAGAAGTTCTGCATAATATGTCTCTTTGTATGTTTTATGCCCATATGACCTGCAAGGGGAATATCATGGGCTTTGGCTAGAAGCACCAGATGGTAGGCTCTAGGCACTACCAACTGCTGTATTCTCTCACCTTCTAGGCCTCCCTCAGGGGTACACTCTCTATACAGTAAGCCTTTGTCCCAGTATACAGATCCCTCCTTCCCTTGAGAATCAGGTCCCTTACTAGCTACCTCTCTCAGGCCTTGCAGTGTATGGTCTGAGAGCTGAACCTGTCTCCACTCTTTCTTTATAACCCTTCCCAGCTCCCCTTCCACAGGAAGTCTGGCATCCTCTGACGGTGGTGCCTCATTGTCAGCCTGGGTACTGCTACTCACCTCTACCTTTGCAGTCACTCTGTTCCAGGGAAAATCAGTACTCACAAGCAGCTGTGGCTCACCTTTAGTCTCACTGCTACAGTGTAGCTTCCTCCCTGAAGTAACCAGTTCACCAGTTCTGGCTGCAAGTATGCAGTCTGACTGGGTCTCCCCCAGGCTACCAGACCCACATGCTTGTCTCGAAGCCTGACTGTATGTAAGTGCATTAACACACAGTACTGTCTCATCAAAATTCTTCCCATTCAGGATATCTGCAGGATGGTAGTTCAGTAACTCTGTTGTCTCACGACAACCTACTATTCTCATTTTGTCTTTCCCACTTACTGGCCCCCTCACCTTTTGTTCCCCACCTTGCCTCCATGGACATCTGTATGCCACATGGCCCCACTGGTTGCATTCAAAACATTTAACCCTAAGTCCTGGATGTGTACCTGGGCTAATGGCTTCCCCTGCTACTGGCAGATTCTGTTGAGGCAATCTGGGCTGCCCACCATGGGTTGCTTTATTCCCATGAGCAGTACTGGGGGTCCTTTTCCTGTGCAGGGATGCCCTGTTTGCTAGGTATAGTTCTCCCTTCTTCCTCAACTCCTCTGAAGTAGCACATTGTCTATCAGATAACCAGATCCTCATGTCCTCAGGCAAAGAGCTTAGGGCTTGTTCCCTCACCAAAAGGTCTGCCAGCCCTTCAAAAGTGGTGACCTGACATCAAATTCACCCACCTATGAAAATAAGTGCTCAGTTCAGCAACATATTCACACACACATTCATCTGCCTTGCATCTATGCTCATGAAACTTTTTCCTATAAGTTACAGGTGTTAGCTTAAAAAATTCTAACAAGCAATTTTTAACAGCAGTATAATCAAAACAGTCAACGTCAGACATTTTAGACAAAATAGTTACAGCTTTACCATGGAGTAAGGGGGTCAGGAACTGTAATCAGAGCCTTTGGTCAACATCATACTGTTTATATACCCTCTCAAACATATGAATGAAACTATCAAAATTATCTCCCTCTGTAACTGCAGAGTCTGGTTACTCCCTTCCCCATTACCTCCATGACTCCGGCGAAGAGTCATCATCTCATTTTCATGCTGCCTCTGCCACTCTATTTCTACAACTTTCATTTCCAAACACCTGGCCTCCAACTCAAGTCTCGTTAGCTCCAGATGGATTTTTTAGTCCTCTGCACAAAGGTTGAGCTGTCCATTCCCTGAGTGTTGTACATCTCCACGGCCAGTCTGATCGTCCTGGTTGCTGTTTTTTGATGCAGCTGTGACCAAATTTGCAATCATGTTTGCATTAGTCAGATTTCCCTGCACCAGTCCTTTAGCTGGCACATCTCAGCCAACTGGCTCATCAGCTTTCCATACTCCTCTGCTGGCATACTTGCCTGCTCTCCCTGACTAACTAAGCTCACAAAAGAAATAAAACAATTGTGATATGAACTCTGAATATTCACTGCGTGGCTGATTTAGACTACAAAAACACCTTCAGTGATCACTGTACACAAGCTACAGGAATTCACTATCCATACCGCTACAAGCCAATTAGTATGTGCCAACCAGTTAATATGTGGTGTGGCTATCCCACCACTGCCAAAAAATTAATATGTGATGCCTATGCACTGGCCCAACAATCAAGGAGCCTCAATCCTCACCACTATCACCAGTGAGGGGCATCCACATTGGGAAGGATAACAAATACACACACACAGTAAAGTACAATTTCCCTTAAGAGCACACAGAGATCACAGTCAGTCTGGGGCTGGTTTCTCCCTTTCTCTCCTGATCCCCAATAAGACTCCCCTTGGCACAGCTATAAGGTTCAGATCTCAGCTTAGTGGTCAAGCTAAAACCTCCAGCACCCTGTCTTTCCAACCAGTGCTTCATGTCCCTGCACAAGTAGCTGATACACACTCACATTTTGTGAGTTATATACAAACACACAGACACTCCTGGGGAAGGCTGGCACAGGTTCTCCAGCTATGCCCCTTCTGCCCAGATTATACGGTAGTACCACTTGCCACCAACCATTAATATGAGCTACTAATAAGGCCCTTATCAAAGGGTGTCCAATTATTACTGTGTAATATTATTATCCAATTGGTAAGTGTGATGAATAGCAAGGCTTATTTGGAATGGCTTGGACAGTATCAGTATATACATGCAATGTACTCTAGAGCTAAAATTATCTCTACATAAAACAGTCACAGTTGAAAGGTTTAAAAATATTTAATAATAAATAATAAGAACACAAGACAATACTTTTACTACACAGTGCTAGTCAAGAGTTCAGAGATCACAGGGAAATGCTTAAAATAATACAGTAGAAATGCAATGACATCAATACAGAAAACAACTAGACTAGATTTACTATTTCTTATCTATTTCTAAGAGTAAACACATTTCTAAAATAAACTTATATATAGAGCAATGCAGTGCTGGTGATGTTGTCAGTTCTGAAAACAAATGCAAAAATGCTCTAATTCTCTCTCTCTCTCTCTCTGTCCTTAAATTGATAACACTGTACCACTGACTCATTTAAGATTACATCATTATTCTCTGTTTCCCAGGCTAATAGAACCTCAGAGTCCTTTTGATCTTGCAGCTGGTCAGGAAGCCAGAGCAATAAAATACATTATACATGTAAATTCTAGCCATTAACTCTGTTCTCAAAACAACAGGAAGAATTCCTTCATTCAGACATCTCAGATCTGAGTTTTGAGATCAAGCAATTCTACAGTGCTTGACTTATCAGCTTTCCTCCAGCAGAGTGCAATGTGGTTACATTTTTGAAGTTCAACATTTACCATAATTTTCTTACATTTAAGAGAACAAGCATGTGACTTACATTAATATTTACAAATGATAGAATTATCTACAAAATCCTATCTAGCTAGGCTGGCATTCTTCACACCCTTAGGCATGGGTTCTTGCAGGAAAGAATGTGTCTAACTGGTGTCTGGTTGTATGTGTCATGGTTCCTACATGTGAGCATGTGCTCATTGAAGGTAGTGCATAAGGGTGAGAAGCATGTACCAGGCTCAAAAGCTCAAAATTGGAAACAGTCCATATGCCCTTAGGATGCTTCCCCAATCCCAGAATCATACTCACATCAAAAATCAAAAATCTGCTTCACAGCTTAGGTTTGAGCCACCAATTCTGTTGCAGAATACCCCAGCAACCCTCTGTACCATGGTCGACAGGTCGAGCTGAGCTGGTAGAGAATCCATAAATGGAAGAACTCATCCTTGATAACCCTAATCTGTGAATACATTTCTTAAAAGGCCACTCCATGGGATAAGGCCTGTTAGCTTCAAGCTCTGGCTGAGCAACTAAGGCAGGCAATGCTAGGACCTGGAAGTCATCCCAAAAGTGAGAGCCAGGACTGTGCCTCCTCCAGGTTCCCTACTGTTCATTGAAGAGGACTGGCACAGACCTGACCATCCATTAGCTGAGGACAAGCTCATCACCTTTGAGGTTCAAAAGGCCAATTTCAAAATGGATTTACTAAAGAAGGGTTAAGCTATGAATTTATCATCCAAGATACAGCATTTGGCAATGCTGCATTGATATCTGTAGCTGTATAATAGATCCTTACTCTGGTCTCCACACAAGGAGGTCTCAGGACTGCCATCTTTGTGGTCACAAAGGTGCCAGAAAATTTTCCCTCTGACAGCACTGAATGCCAGGTTAGAACATCTTGCACTTAAGGTGGAGCTTGACACTATTCTACTCCCTAAAACCATAGCAGCAGTGCTGATGTACCTTGTGGCTGGTAATCTGACAGCAACTCAGATGATTACATCTCATTTCAGTTTTTAGTTAAACTTGGTATAAATACAGCCTTTTTCAAGATACTAAATATGAAATTGCAATTATGCTGAAATAAACAAATAAATAGCATTATGAAACATTACATATATTACTTAGCATGATATTTGAACAGGGAAGCAACACTGAAGAAAAAATCTTGCACTTCAATGAAGAGAAAAAAACTTTTTTTATAAGACAATTGCTTGCAAAATACAGATTTCATGGTTTCATATTTAGTAAAACATGGAATTTCCCAAGGATGTACAACTAAGTATCTACTTATTTTAATTTCATTTACTGAAACATAAAAGAGACCATCAAGAACCATACAATAATAGGGAGTAAATATAAAACTACCAGGCATATACTTAATTTTGCCCTATCAACTAAGCTCATTTGCTACAGAATACAGTTTACAATGATGAGTAATGAAAGAAGTCCAGAAATAAATTTCATAGTAACATAAGTATAATTTTAAAGGCATTTTCACTAAAATCTGAGTATCTTATCAGAGTGTAATAAAATATTAACACTGCTAGTGAAAATCCTGCTTTAAGAAGAAATTGGAGTATAAAATAATTAATCCATGAACAATGGCATAAATTAGCAACAGACTTTCAGACTTCAGGTATAGGTCATTTTTCAACATGTAAAAGGAATCATTTCTAGATTAATCAGCCAAAAGCAAATCAAGGTATTCAATCTATTCCTTAGACAGTGTGGATAATATGCCATGGCATGTACCTTTTTTATTTAATTATAAAACATGGTTATATACCCAAATCTGTATGCAGTTAAAGTCTTACTTTAAAACAGATATGGTATAATCCAGCATATAAATTTATCAAAATAAGGTCAGGCTGTGACATTGTAAGGTATTGCCAGCTGTACCAAGAGAAGTGAGACAGTGCATATGTGGCATATGCCAGCATAGCTGGATGAAGTTTTGTAAATAATCTTATGTCATTTGATTTTCATTGTCACATTGACACAGATGCTTGTATTTAACATGTATTTGTAAAAGCTGCTTATGTTAAAAATGCTGCAATAGAATCTTAACAGAGTTTTGAATGCGAACTGTGCCAGTCAGGTGACTAGATGGGATTCTGGCAGCAGCAGTTTGTTTTTATTTTTCTTTGGAATCTGATATATAAAAGATCTATGTCAGTTATCACAGTTCAGTTGTTCAGCTGTACAGTAGTTGTTAGGTGTACAGTTCAGTGTGTGAAGTATCTCATCTTGCCTTGTGGAAGTATCTCAGGAGTACATCTTGCCTTGTGATACTAAATGAGTTAGCTAGGGACAGTTTCTCTTTAGTTTAGTTAGGAAAAGTATTGTGTGATTACTTTAGTATTCTTTCTTTTTCTGCATTTCATTGTGGCTGGTCTTTTAGTGAGTATTTTGAGTATCTTGAGAGTACCTGTGCTTATTTCAGTATCACTGTGACCACTCTGAAAAGCCTTACAACTTTGGTCACACTGTACCATTCATATCAGTATAATTTGACACAGTATAATTCGGTATCCCTTGTTAGAGCCTTAGAGTATTTGGCGGGTGGCAGTTACCCTGCAATCTGGAGAGAGGGGACACAGCTGTGTCGACTTTTCCCAGATATGTATGTGTGTGTGTGTATGTGATAAATCAGTTATTCAAGTGTGTGTGCCTCATACCTGTAACTGGGACACAGTTCTCCAAGGTGGGTCTTGTTTGGGATCTGGAGAGACAGAGAGTCCTGTCCCAGTGCAGCATGTTCCCTGTGTGCTATTTGGAGAAATTACATTGAATACAGAGAGTTGCATTTGAAATTCTCTGTAAATCCATTATTCCCTTGTTTATTGACCACCTCTCACCAGTGGCAGTGGTGAGGATTAGGGATGAATGATTGCGGCCAGGGATAAAGAGGGGTGCATTGTCACACAGCCTATAAATTATAACATAAGACTGGAGTGTTTGGTGCCAACTGGTATTGACTATTACAATAAACTGCAATGAGTCCAAAATGAACCCCCGAGAGACTCCATTACCTTATCAGAGGAAATTAGAGCAAACACAACTTTGCTTATGTTCATTCCAAAATTAGGACCACATCCACCAAAAGTTGACTGTCTCATACACTAAACATTTTAATATCCATTTAATATCAAAAGGTTCAATATAATGTAATGCTTTTTATGAGTTAATAAATGGAGAGAAGCCATAATTAGACTTCTCATAAGCCTTAGAAACATGTTGCAGAACTATGCTGGAAACTGGCCAATAACTTGTTGATCTCTAAAGTTCCAGAGCTTATCCACTAATAATTTCTCAAATAGTTTATATAAAGAACATAGAACAGCATCTGTCTGACACTTATTCAACTCTACTTTACCACTTTTCTAATGAAGATGTACTAATGTTCTTTACTTTTTAGCCAAACAAAAGGGGCTATCCTCCTCTTTTTCTGGTATGCTGTCTATGGCTCCCTGGGATAATGCCTTTAGCAGTGGGGGAGGGACTGTGCATGATCTCTGGAAGTCAGTGGAATGACTAAGAGTTTTAGCTTTTTTGAAAATGTAGTCTGTACCCCTGCTTTAATATATGTAGGACTACATATTTTGTATGAAGGTGTCCCATTGTTTATGAACTGGGCCAGTCTGTCTTCTATATTTATAGGGCAGAAGGAGTACAAGGTAGGTGTAACAAAAGGAAGGTGAGGTGGGCTTTAGAGGGGGTGGCATGAGGGGTCTATATTAGAACACTGAAGTTTCAAAACTTTGAATGTTCTAATATCGTCCCCTATTCAGCGAAAGCTGAAAACATTGAACATACAGAACAGTGAATGTTTTCCTAGGGAAAAAAATTGCTGTTCCAAAACACATACACACAACACAAGCACACCAAACAAACAGCAATCCACACACATACACATAAAATCTTACACCTAACCCTACACTAAACTATACACACATCACTAACTATCCACTTACCTTAACATAACCCTGACCCTAAGGTATGTCACTATCGCACACTCACCTCACCCCGCGCCCTAACTCACCTACCCCGCCCTAACCCTCACGTCCACACAATCGCACACATACCTAACCCACGCCCTAACCCTAAATCACCTAACCTGCCCTAACCCTCACGTCCACACAATCGCACACATACCTAACCAGCACCCTAACCTTAACTAACCTAACCCGCACTCAATCACACACTTACCTGAACCCGACCCGTAACTTTCCACCACAGCGCTGAAAATACTGAAGCAACAGAAACAGACAACCGAATTCTTTCCCTAGGAAAAAATTCGGTTTTCTGTTACTTCAATATTTTCAGCTTTCGCTGAATAGGGGTCGATATTAGAACATTCAAAGTTTTGAAACTTTGATGTTCTAATATAGACCCGGCATGAGAGGCATGTTTGCTGAGTCACAACTGTTCCTGCTGGGTATCATGGCCATGACAGCTTCCTAACTTTCTTTTATGATCCACTTTCTAGATTTTCTTGTTGCAGGCCCTCTCTGTCTTTTGTTATTTGCCCTTGTCAGCCTTAGGTCAGAAGGGTCAGTTTTTACTTACATATTTCCTACTACTTCTTGACACAGGGGAATGAAGACATCTTTGAGTGATTGCATAGTTTTCCTTATTTCCCACCAGTCTCTTAAACACTTTCTCTGCAGGAGGTCCATGCAGAAGTTCCTTGTCCAGAGGTGCAATAAGAAGTTATGATTTTACATGTTCAAGTAGTAGCTAGGCATGTCTCCTAACCCCAGAGCCCACAGCAGCTGCCCTCCATGATGCATCAACTGCATCATAGCTACATTTCATAGACTTTCTGGCAGCCTGGTAACTGAGCATGCATAGGTCAAGCATCTTCTATCATATCTGTGTTCTGTCTTAACTGGTTAAAGGAAGACTCATGAAATGACAACATATTTAAACTTTATAGTTGGGAATCTAGGAACTTTACTTTTTGGCAACAGTGTATTAATGACCTGAAGATGAAAGAGATACAACACCTAATTAATGAATTTGATCTAAAGCCACAAGACTGACTCTTACTACAGAATATAAAATCATATGCCCAAGATGAATGTTTAATGACTCCACATTCATCATACAAAGAAAATCCTAAATTAATCCAACTATTTCAAGAAATAAGCTATAATAGACTCTCAGCAGATAATCTCTTATTTAAACTTTATAAAATTGTTATAATACTCAGTACTAACTTAAATAATACATGATTGGATCATATTACTTTAGGTTATATTAATCACTCTCTCAAGAGAATAGCTCTCCATTATTAGGTTGAATCAGGAACACTTCTTGGACTCATTATCGGCAAATATTTTCTTGGAAATTTCCTTATAGATCCTATTTAACACCAGAGTCGCTAAAATAAATAAAAGTAGTAATATAGTTTGTTGGAGATGTAATCTAATTTGTGATGCTGATCGATCACATATTTTCTTTGACTGTCCCCTTCTGAAATCCTTTTGGACTAAGACAGAAGATTTTATGAAAGCCTTATGGTCTAATACCTTTTCTGTTAATAAATATTTAATATTATTCAATATAAACGAAAACAGAAAGATGAAAAATGATAATTTTTTTCTGACAAGGACTATTCAAGCAGTGGCAAGGAAAAACATCACAAAATGATGGAGGACAACCTTACCACCTAAATTATAAGAATTCTTGCCTACATTGAAAGAAACTGCAATCAGAGACACTAAAATAAAAGAATATAGGACTCATCCTAAAGCATTCATTAACAATCCTTGGATTAAAGTATTATCTTTTATTAATGTATTTCAACAGAATATTGTCTCTTGATTTCTTATTCCTATGGTAAATTTTTGTTCAGTCTGATTTTTCATATCTGAAATATTCTGATATTATTCTTTGGAGGGTCATATTTTGTTTTCATCATCATTTCTCTATTTCAGGCATCCTGTATATATTGCATATATTTTTAAATTGGTTGTTTTATTAATTTAAAAAGATTATTAATGAGTTACAAATTCAGTAATAAGTTTTGTTCTTTTGTTTTTCAAAAACTTAATTAAAAAGAAATGTCAACATAGAAGACTGGCATTTTGTGGCTGGATGCTTAAGTGTAAATCTTCTTCCCAAAGTAGTCAAATTTATATGCTTCCTGACATTAGAAATAGGGTTCCTGAATGAAGCCATAAAAGATCTCTTGCTGGAATCCATAGACACCATGCTAGGGTCAGCCAAAGGGTTCTTAAACAGGATTTTAAGGGAGTCATGAATCAAAGAAAAACAGTTTGGGTTCCTATGAGTAAAGGGCTAGGAGTCTGGCTTCAAGAGGTACAATTAAATGCATCATTTATGACTTACAGGATTAGATGAATGGCCAGGGTTTTGGGTTTTAGCAAGCTCGCAAAATTCATATGTATGATCTCGGCCAGAGAATTCATTGGCCTCCAGTTCAAAGTTTCCTTCATCCTATGTAGGGTGTCCTAGAATGAGATATCCTCTGGGAGTAAGACAGTGCCTGACTCTATATAAGAAAGTGGATACATTTGCTGCTCATGTACCAGTTTGCCCACTTTTGAGTCTGAGTTATCTGAATCCCTTTGAAGCCCTCTGGGTGGTTAGCTCCCTTTACATTTTTTTCTCCATGATTTTGCTTTTGATGGCACATGCCTGATCTCAAACAGTGTTGCTAATCTGGTACAGTGGAATGGGTGATGAGGTCCTGACAACATCTCAGGTGACAGGAGGCCAATTAGCAGCAGAATAATTGTATGGGGTAGGAGGGGGAGTAATGACAGAACTTGCCAAAGCCAGCTTGCCCAACTTGAAAAACAGGGGAGCCCTAGACTGCCACATTGCCGATACCTACATTAAGAGTAGGTGACAGCACATGTTGGAGGCCAGGTGCAGCATTATGCTGCTAAGTAGCACATCTGTTGCTGAGTCAGGGATGATGTGGGTAGGAAAATGCAAAGCAGTCACCATCAGACAACCATTATGACTTATCAGGCTGCCTACAGGGAAAAGCTTGGGCAGAATGAAGTTGGGAACTCCATGGGACCAGTACACTGCTTCACTCCCTAATGACAAACCTCACCTCCACGAGAACAATTCAACTTATCGGGTCCCAGAATGGGAATGAATGAGCTAAACAGGATACAGCTAGGGGGAGACAGTGGGCTTAATCCCAGGGTGCGATTAAAAAAAAATTTACTGCTAACGTCTTAACAAAATCTGAAATAATCAGTCACTGATTCCATTGTCTCCATGGTCACATTCATTATACAGCTTGGTCTATAGCTTTGGTCTGCACAACTTTGCTAAATTTTGAAGTCTTCTGCATAGACAATTAATTGAATGAGATAGTGAGTGTTGTAACCTTCACATTATTGTAGTAATGGGTCACTGACAAGTGTACCATGCTTCAGTTTCACATACAATAAGCTAGCATGCAGAACTAAATCATACGTATGCGCAGTTTCATTCCATTACTATTTTTTAGCCTAATAATTATTTTAATGTCTAAATTATGCCTTTCATGCTCTTGGAATTTCATAAACAAACATGGCAAAATCTTTGTAAATGCCTAGCATAAAAGGTCACAAATGGAATAAGTACCTTCAAAGGTTATATTTTTATTTGGCAACAGACTTAAAACATCATTCTAATAAGCTCATTTATCCCATCTATAAACACTTTGGGCTTTGCCAAAAAGTGATTTCTTCTTAACAGCCACCCTCTTAACTGATGTGAAATGTCACCATTTCTGAAGATATTTATTTCCATATTTCCGACCACTGGTTTGTCATGCCATTTCTGACTGTAATATTCAAGGTAAGAATGACCGAGAAAATAAAGTTGTTGCCAAGATTCTAATCTGTGCTATAAAATCCAATTTTCATAGTCATTCACGAGTCTCGGTTTCTGCATTATTTAATGGCAGCAAAGCTGATAAAACTCTTGCATCATGTTATACTTCACTATTAATAGATGCAGTAGCTTCTGCATAATTTATATTTGTTTGCTGTGTATATGAAATGATTTGTTACTGTATAAATGGCACAGTTAATGCATGTAGGCATAACAGAAAAATGTAGACAATAAAAGATCAACTTTATTTCTCTCAGAGGTAATAGAGCTGGTTTCAAAATAGTGGATACAGTAACATAAAAAAAAAAAACAAACTAGTGTTAAAAATCAATATCAGAAACCTCTGTTTTATAATTTCAATTACAATATCAACATAAAGTTATACATATATTTACATATAACCGTACAGGCTTGTGCTGTATAGTATTGGTATGACCTTTAGCACATTTACTTACTGAACTGATGCTAAAAAACTTTCAACCTAAAATTGCAGAAAGTTTGCTCAATCATAATATTTATTCCTAGTAATATCAATAATGCCAAAAATATCATATTAAAAACCACACAACGAAGTAACACAGCAAGCGCATCTATAGAACATGCAGTCGATTAGAGCAGATAGTGTTTTTTCTAGTTCACCTACTGATTAGTACAACCTGCATCTGACTTTTTAATGTACTTAATACAGATCAGGAACTAGAGGAATTAATAAAGGCTTGCAAGCTATTCAACAGAAATATCACCGTCTGTGTTCCATTTTTGTCTCATTAGATGACACTCCCATGACCTCTAAGATCCTAAAAGAAAAAGGAAACAGAATTGTAATAAGTGCAAATGCTCAACAAATGAAAAGTTTTATCACTGACTATCAAGGCTACATGGTATATCCATGACATACCTCTCAAATTCTTAGTACAAGAAATCTCGACAAAGCCTAAAATAATGGGGGGGGGGCAAAGGCTGAAAAATAGGGACAGATTTTACTTATTGCACTTATAAACGTAGAATGTTGTAAGGACAACATGATTTGTTAGCATGCATTTTATGAAGGATATGAACCCTGAAACTTAAGTCTATAATATTATTCAGTGACGTCAGTCCTCAGTCATTAGTCAGAAAACCACAAATTTTATGAGTAATAGACCAAAAATATAAGATAAAAAATCTGGACCTTCTGAGAAAATCTTGACAGTTTAGATGTATGATCCATGTGCCACTTGTAGGGCAACACTGTTTCTGGGAGAACGGAAACAAAGTAGCACTTGAGAAAGAAAAGTAAACTCAATAGCTCAGAAACCATTAAAGAAATTAGAAATGACCAGAAAGTATAGTTGTGTAAGTAAACTTATTTACAAGTAAACCTCTTCTGTGTATTCCAAAAATTCATACAAATCTTGAAGAACTTGTTTAGTATCCAGTTTAGTTTGATGTATGTTCCCTTAATAGGCATGCTACCATATACAAAGTGCAATCAATGTCAATTTATTGAACAGAGTAGCAATTTTATTCATCCTGATACACATCAAACATATACATTTAAAGTAGAGGTCAATTGTAATAGTACAAATGTTATATATTTAGCAGTCTGACAAGTATGTTATTCGTTTTCTGTGGGAAAATGAATAGGGAACTTAGTTAGATTCTGTATTCGTGAGCATCTTTTGCATATTAAAAACGGTACACCCACAAATGCTCTAGCCAAGCATGTAATTCAAACAGAACAGTCACATTTATTTAAATTCCAAGTAATGGAACAGGTTTCATCTAGTGAAAGAGGTGGTGAATTGATAAATAATACAAAAACCTCTGAAACTAGATGGATAATTAGGCTGAGGGCTGATAGAGGTAGAGGTCTGAATGAAAGGATACCTATGAAGCCCATTTTAAAGAATAGGCCCCTTTTTAAATAAAATATTAGGATGAATATGTTCAGCTATAATATTAATGTTTACATATTTTTATTTTTATATGAGATGTTTGTATTAATGTTTTGATCATTTGTTATGCTAAGGCTTCTAACTATGATATTTATAAGGTGCATTTAGAAGTATATACAATGCATAGTTAGGATATATGCTGATTTTAGTCTTTGAATAATTGCTTACTAATTGATCAATTGTAGTTAATTGTTAAACATATTTATATGGCACCACAGCTATATATTTTTATGGTCTGATGAAGTGATGTGATACAACTATGAAAGCGCTAACCTTGTTTTATCTGAGTTCTATGGAAGATTAAAGCTGGTTTTACTTCATTTGGATGGACTGAGATTTATTTACCTATGGTTGAAGTATTGGCCTTTTTGCTGTGTAGTACCCTTAAAATTATAGTGAGATGATAGTATATTTGGCAGTATCTGACTCATCATCTGCTTCTGTTTTCAAGAGAAAAAAGATTAATTAATAGCAAACTGAAAAATTCTCTAATAACATTAAACATTCAGATAAATGAAGTATCCTTTAAGGAAGACTCTGAAGACTGACAGGAATAATTCTACTTATTTGTATGGTGAGAAGAAGGACAGTATATCTGCAATATTTAAAATTTGCCTCTTTACTATATTTGCCCGGGAAAGTACTTTTTCCCTCGGGAACTTTTATAGGTTTCTGTATGAATGTGAATCTTTCTGCACTATCCATATTCTGATAGTAATCTTGTAATGCTGACATAGGTCTATCTTATTTCAGTGTGTTATCCTAAAGTGACTATATGCTAGCAATTGTACCACAAACAAACAAAAAAGACAAAATAGGCTATATAATCCATAACACACATGCTCAAACTCGCCACACAAAAGTGCCACACACAAATACAGACGCACACTGAAAGCTGATCTCTACTACCTCCACCCCCCCCCCCCATTACGATCTATAAGATCATATAACAGCAAGAAAAGGGTACAGTCCATGATGTTGTATACAAAAATAATTGCCTTTTTGGATTACTTATGCAGTCGATATTTTACAAGACAGTTCTGAATGTTCAAGGAGCTGTTGTCTCGATCAACTGAGTGGTACCTCTACTCTTTTACAACTCTTGTAGTCAAAGGAAAGTTGCAACAAGAGAGGAGATAAATTAGATACAACTATGTTGGGCTTGTCTGATGAAACACTACTTCATTAATTCATATATATTCCATGCAGAGCATGGAATACAGGGCAATGTCACTTAAAAGCTATCTACATATACAGTCAGTGTTGTACTTCCTACCTAGGCTTCCTCACCTTTGCCTTCTTTTGATCCCTCTGTCGCAGGTGAAAGAATTGTTTCTCTTGTTTCTCTTAACAGCTATCCACATAACCAGTGAGTATTGTGCTACCTAACCCTAAGATTTACTTGTCCTTGCCTTCTTCTGTACCACTCTTCCATATGTGAATGGCTTCCATATATCCAGTCAGCATTGTCTGCTGTGTAACCCTAGGTATGATTCTGCTAGCATTTATTTATACATTTTTAGTTCATTTACTGTAATGCTTGTAGTTATTCAATGAAGGTAAAGACATCTGTAAATCTAGAGTGGTGTTATGGAGCTAACCAAGGAAATCCACCCTTTCAAATTACACATTCTTCTCTCTTCACTTGTGTAACCTTCATTTTGTGGAACATAGCATGTTTTTCCTAGCTATTAGTTTCTCCATTTTTTATTATTAGACTGATAGCAGCAGCTTATATTTTCTTGCCCATGTCAATTTCTGGTTACACAGCCCACTACTAATTACAGACTTGGCTCTTAGCCCAACTGTTTGCTTAATCACTGACTCCTACAGACATGGATCTTATGGTTTCTTCCTACCTTTTTTCTGATGTGTATACACCATATACTGTGGCACTATAGCTTACTTAAGTTTTTGCAACACATATCTTAGTGTTTAATAACAAACAGGAAGGTCCCCCGCATTGCTGATATTTTGGCTGCTCCATACAGTTGACAGTCTGGCAGGTTTCCAACAGCCTGCATTACAGGTGTGTAATAAATGAATAATAGCTGGTGCATTTTTTGCCCCTTTCTGCAATAAGTTAGTGTGATGTGCAGTATGTGTTGCAGAACAAAGGGGCTTGTATGTGGTTACCATTTCGCCATCTGTACTTTAAAGCCATGGACTGTTTTCTTTATTCACAATCCCAAGTGTCAAGGATTTACCTTCCAATTGCAACTTAAACTCTTGTCCTCTGCCACGCTACACTTACTTGTAGGCATATCTTTGCTTTTTGTGTATTTTTAGAAACAGTACATACCTGTTCGGGGTCTTACTTCTCCTGCTTTCCTCTTCATGAAATGCATATGTGCAGACTTATGCATGAAGCTCTACCCTTGTTATGCCCCCCATCCCAATTTCCCACACTCGTTAAGATTTAGAGAATGGTCACCTGCTTCTTGGGATCTCCTTTCTCTCTTCCTGGGGAGATGGGTGTTTTTTTCTGTTCCAGATTTTGATTTGTATGGTAAAACAACCAGCCTAAAACTTATACATGGCTTCATCACATAACAGATTACATTTATCTGTAAGAATATCATCATGAAGTTAGTAGGAGGGATTATTATCTATAAACTATTGAGATCTGGCAGGCACAGCACATCTAGAAATGTTACCCGTATGATTAAGGAGATCTAGGGGACTACAAGGTGGGAGTTCAATGTAAATCACAAAGTTGGCAGGACAATTAATGCCTCATACATATGGCTACAGTGGGAGGCAGAATGGAATAAAAATGAGGAGAGGGCTGAAAGCCTGTCCTGAATGACAATATTGGGGACAGCTTTTGGTGGGGAATTCACTAGTACAGTAGCCTTATGTTTAATCTAAGTTAGAGGTACTCAATTCAAAGACTAGAATAAGAAAATATATGTTTACTTCTGCATAAGTAGGTTAGTTTCTGTAAGCCAATGCGACTAGCCACTGTGACTACTATGGTGGATGGAGGAAAGACAGGATTTACTCCTGGCACAGGGGCTTTTCTCAGTTCTACATAAAATATTCAGGGGTTATAATATTCACTTGTAGCGCACCCATAGGTGTAGCTAAAGTGATATGGGTTCATTCCTGCTTGACTGTGGTGACACCCCTATTAGGCCCAACACACCAAGGTGGCAAGAGGGACAGATTTTATTCTAGGTGACACATCTAGTTTAAAAAGGCAATATCACAACCATAAACATTTTATTTCAGCAGTGCACCAGTTAGCAATAAGGCAAGGTGAGAATATGCATGCAATGAAAACACACATTCACCCTCTTCCCCAGAACTCAACAGAAGAAGGTCTTGACATTCAAACATGCACAAAGGAAGCAATATCAATGAGCAGTAAAGCTTTATAATGCAGCAATACAAATGCAGAGAAAAATGTAATGTCATTAAGCAATAAAAGAGTCATAATACAACAACACACATATGAGAAAATGCAATGTCATTGAGCACAAAATTCTTGAAGACAGCAGTACTAACGAGCAAAATGCAATGTCATTGAACAATGAGGATTTATAGTGCAACAATACAAATATGAGAGAATGCAATGTCATTCATCAGTACTAACACCCTCTACCCCCTTTAGATCAATTCTAAACAGACCAACTGTGAAACACTCTATTATACCTTGTTCACTGGCCAGTGACTACTTACAATCTTGCTGCTGGCATGATGGGGCCCAAGTTGGAGCTCATCTGGATCCCAATTATTTGTAATCCACAAAGCATTAAGGGGAGGGACCACAATCTTATAAAAATATAAAATGACGGCCAGAGCCTTTCATAACTCCATCAAGAATATCCTAGTGATCAGGCGCCATGGTTCCTCTGATGAAAAAAGTAGAAAATCACCTACCTGAACTTTGGTAATCATCTATGGCTTCTTGGTACTAGGCCCAAGGGAACTCCTTTTCTTGCGGAATATATAGCAGGCATGGAACTACTGGTTTCAGACTTCTCTCCTGATTCCACAACATACCATATCCAGGATTTCAGCAAGAGACAGACACAATCTGCTACTGCACTTCCCTGTCCCAAAACACTAGAAAATAAAATCCAGTCATGCTGCAAGGCCCTTTTTCACTTCAGCTACGTGTTTCAATCTTATCTCCTTCAGCTAGTGTTCCAGAATCCTCTTTCACTTTCAAAATTGTCTTTTATATTCCTGAAAAGGAGCTCCACCTTGTGGTGTAATGGAAAACTACAGTCTATTACTTCTACATGAAAATACAGTGGGAGCTACATACTTATCAAATGGGTATGGACTACTGTGGGAAAAAATATGTTGATATTAGAATTACAACTGAAATATAGTTTGCATTGTTGAAGATCCCCAGAAATTGATCCAAATTGCATGAATTCAAAATTTTGGATGGCAATGTTTCAGTATTTCTATAGGCCACAAAGAATAACTTGTATTTTTCTTGCAACAGTATATGCATGCTGGAGATGTGAATCAGGTGAGAAGGGTAGATGGCGACATATTTATTGGGACTGTTCAGAATTGCAGTTGCTTAAAGTGGAGCTCTAGGAGATTTGTGATAATTTATGGCCAAAAGAAGGTCAGCTTATGCCTGCTCTCCTTCTAGTGGGCATTGCTCCAAATCTTGGACTTTCTATCCAGGTTCCAGGATAGTAAATTATTGCACTTGTTAATCTTAGACACAAAAGTTATTATGATATCATGGAAGAGAAGACATCCCCTTTATTAATGTTTCTTTGGTCTTTGGTAAAGACGACCAGGGACTTTGAATTATAAATATGAGCTAGTAGGGTTCACCCAGCAATAACTGAAAAATAGTCTTCATGGACTAGTCAGTTTTCTTTGGACTAAAGGGTCTAAGGCGGTAACAAGCCTGAGCTGCCACAACACTGCCCTGCACAGTGCAAGGCTTGGGAAGTCACATTCATGGAGGTGAGCAAGTTCATCCCAGAGGTTTCGAAGTTATTGTATAGCTCATGAGAGCAACCATCGGGTTTAAGGTGCTCCACAGTGAGAGGGACAACTATGTCTGCCTGACTGCTGACTGGCCCATTCTTCTTCCCAGCTTTCACTTTTTAGAGTGGGATCAACTAGCTAGGGAATAAATGGGATTTTCTTTCATCACATTGAGGGGATGGGCCCAACCTTCAATCTATCCAAGGGAAGCTGGTATGCTCCTTTGGGCCCAGTGGATCTGTGACAGAAAGGTGTCATTGTGTGTTTACTCCATGGGCCTGGTCTGCTCTCTCAAGAGGAATGAATGGCAAAACTGGGCATTGGTAGCAGGGACACTAGATCCAGTCAATGAGGGGAGCGGGAGGATCTACATCATTACCAACCAATTATGTGCTCCTATTTAATATTATTCTTTCATCTACCTCAAAGGCCCTATCAAAAGACATCTATGAATATCATGAACATAAACTTCACCTCTCAACATGCAGTCACTAAACCACTTCCATCTACATCAAAAGCCCTATCAAAAGACACACATGAATATCACCAACATAAACTTCACCTCTCAACATGCAGTCACTAAACCACTTCCATCCATCCACATCAAAAAGCCTATCAAAAGACACACATGAATATCACCAACATAAACTTTACCCCTCAACATGCAGTCACTAAACCACTCATACTTTTCCTGATAAGAAAAACACACACCTTAAATCGAGAACCTACTATAAAACATCCAAACTATAATATAACCAAAGGACTTATCTCTAACCAACAAAGTAAATGTAGGTTTCTCTACACTCTTCTTTAGCACGTTTGCCAAAATACATCACATTCTCCAATATAAAATTAATACAGTACCTATCCTCATCATCATTTCCTCTACATTTCTGGTGTAATACCCCACTTTCCCAATGCTTTGAGCCCCTTACAGAGGTTTACACTGGTTCTTCTCCATCTACCTCTACTGCAATCCTTAACAGACATTCTTCCACTCCTAACAAGAAAACAAACTAGATTTGTAATCCTTACTAGCGCACAACCATCTCTCCAACAATTCGCTTTAACAATTTGACTTAAAAAATAAAAACATCTTATTAATTTCAGTACAGGTCTGTTACCATTTGTTGTCTATCATCATACCCATAACAACTCCTAACTAATACATTTAAAAATTACACCTACTTAATTAGGTACATCAGCTCTTCACACTGCTTTTTTCTCAGTGTCCTTTTGCCTCTCATAAACAATCACTATAACCAGTTAATGTTCTTATTTTAGCACTATTGCAATGTACAGTTCTTCCCTACTTTTTAATAATCACCTTCTTTGGTAAAGTTTTCTTCTATACTCTACACAAAATACATTCTAAGTTACCTTACCTTATCTATTAAGACATTTTCCTCATCTCCCTGTTACATTATTATTAAACATGCAACCAAACCAACTTTCCACCATGATTACACTCTGTATTATACTTTCTTTTAGCTGGGTATTATTGACATACAAAATCATTACACTTATCCACGCAAGAATACATTCACACCATCTAACTATAGTGCTATAACTCAGTACCCACTCCCTCATCCAAAGCAACTTACTATCACTCAGTCCACAATATCCCTCCATACCCATTACTGACACTTAAAAAATCTTCATTATTTTCAAACAGAAGTTCAAAGATACACTAGAAGACTTACTCCACTACTTTTCATTACACTTTTAAAAAGATAAGTGAACCTAATCATGGCTCAAGCTTCAATGTATCCACCTTACTCATTGCCCCATCCCATCCCTAGCATGCAGCACTATATCCCCATCATTTGAACTTGATTCTGCCTAATTCAAGAAGAACAGAAATCAAGCATGCTCAGTTATATGCATTCCTTCTTATATATTCACCAGACCACTTAAAATAGGACACCCAAACCTTACCTTGCCAGGGTACACTTATATCTCCATGCCTGCCAACTAAAGGAAATAGTGGATGTACCCTTGTCCTTTGCAAAAGTTTACTACCAGTACAACCCATTGTCCAAGATACCTCCCCTAACAATAATGACACAATCTCACAATATAATGCATCCCGTGCCACCTTGCTGTTGCCTACCACCCACTGGAAGTGCCTGCAAGGAAACTTAAACTTCTCTTCCAAAGAGCTTTTTCAAACCCCTCAACTATAAATTAAAATAATTATTAGTGAACTTCCACATAGCAAACTTCCACAAGATTATGCTGTATCTGATGCACAGCCAGTTCAAGGAGTGGCTGTTTGGACCCTTTTGAGAGTACATTCTATAAGACAAATCCCTGGTATAACTTGGCTGTAAACCTGAATACTACATAAATTACTTTGTCAGCAGCTTCAGCATTATGCAGATTCTAAACAATTTCAAATAATAATACAAAACACACACTTGATCTCTTAATTACAAACTCCCTTAATAACATTTCCTCAGCTAAAATCCTTACCCCATCCCTTGGAAAACATTCTCACACCATTTTTTTTTTCTCTTTACTACTCATGGAAAATCCACCTAAACTAAACTCATTGCACCCTAACACCCCCCCCAAAAAAAAAAACATAGCACTCAAACTATATGTGGAAACATTAGTCAAGCCCCAAATCGTATATACACCTGAACTCTGAAAAGCTGCATTTTTGCTCTAAAGTCTATTACTTTTAAGAGAAATAATTCTTCATTATCTCCAGGCTTTTCAAAATAAACACAAAGCTATTGATAACCATGGAACTAAAAGCTCTGTTTAAAACTAGGACCTTAGTCTGACTATTTTAGAAACAAACTCCCACTTTACAGAACCAAACTAGACCAAAATAGTTGTAGAAGACACAATGCCCTTTTTCTTCAGTCACAAAAAGCTATGTCATTTAATCAAACAAATTGTAGAAATTTCATTCACTAAACAAAAGGCGATCTAGTCATGGATAATTGCAACTTGCTTCCAGTCTTCTTTCCATCTCTGACTTCCTTGATGAACTTCTGGTTCTCTTAACTGCTCCCCCCACATACTCAATACATTCCAGTTCTATTTTTCCAGAACAAAAATAAACCATACTGAAAACCTCTTGGAACAAATACCAAATGATGGTTTCCCTGTCCCATATCATGTCTCAGGACCACTCCGTCCTGTTATTGTGCGTCATATATAGTCTCTGTTTCTGCAATAACATAATACCTAATGTCAACAAGCATTCAAAAGTTATTGCACTACCTAAAATCCCCAAGCCAATGTCAACTAGGATTTTGGGCCCATCCCAATAACTCCTACACTTCAAAAAATATGTAAACAATAAGATACCTATATGTAAGTAATAATCCATGACTATGCATGGATATATCAGGATTTACCCATGGTTGGTATAGTTTGACCACAAAGGTAAAGCCCATGTGATTAAACAAAGCCAACTGTGGGTAAATCTTTATGTACCCATAAACAAGAGTGGATTATTAGTTTTATACAGTTACATTATTCAAGAAAAATCTGCTTACCTTTCTTAAATAATGTCCTCGTAACTTCAAACTTGGCACTGATGTACTTCACATGTGTATGGACTTGCATTCTCACTCTTGCACACTGCATCAGTGCAGTGCAGGAGAAGCAACAGAGAAAAGAGAATCTTTGTTGCTGTTTTTTTTTTTTCAGTTTAAATAAAAATTGAGGTTTTAATAGGGACAATACAGAAATACAAGGAAAAATCAGGTATGTTTCTCTTTCTTTAGTTTTGCAGTACATACCTGATTTTTCTCATATTTTGCTCTGTCTTATTCCATCTTCTTTTAGCTTTTCCCAGTTAGGGGTCACCACAGTGGAACAACAGTCCCCAGAACGATTGGCAGTGAATATTTTTTAGAGTGTCAAGTTGGCAGCCTGATGCCCAACCTTCCACAGAAGGCACACACTCACTCACACCTAAGGCCAATTTAGAATGTCCAATCTACCTACAGCATGTCTTTGGGATGTGGGAGGAAACCCATGTGGCCACAAGGAGGACATGCAGACTCCACACAGAAGGCACCCCAGCTGAGACTCAAACCAGGAAACCTCTTGCTGTAAGGTGGCAATGCTAACCACTGCACCACTGTGGTCACCCAGTCTTCATTATTCATAGGTTCATAGGTTCATAGGGTTATACTAGGCTATCTGCCCTAAGGCATTTATAAGCCTAGCCCAAATTTTTGTGGCTTACGCCACCCCTTATATGAAAAAATACTGTGCCTATTAGTTTGTTGTGCCTCTGTCCAGCAGTGACACAGAGATGATTCCCGGGGTAAACCTATGATCTCCCATCCACAGGTCAAGATTTCTCTTGAACAGAGCCAGCGAGGTGCTCTGCCTCACATGGACCGGGATTTTATTCCACAGCATAGGGAGTCTCTGAGTGATAAATCTATCCCTCCAGCACGTCCTATTTATATCCGTGCTAAGGTTTAAGTCGCTTGCTCTAGTGGTTTTGGTGGATTTGGATTTTTTGAGGTGGAGCATGTCCATTAATTCCGGGTTGGACATGGCCTTGTATGTCAGGCACATGTCACCTCTGAGCAGACGGTATGCGACTGAATAGAGCTGGAGTTTCTTCAATCTGGCAGCATATGACAGATTTTGGAGTCCCTTTATCCTTTTGGTGAGGAACTTTTGGGGTCTCTCCAATTGCTGCAGATGTCGGGTGAGATACATCCCGAATGGGGCATTGTACTCGATCATTGGTCTGATAAGTGAAGAGTACAGGGGAACAATGACCTCACTAGATCTGGATGTGAATCCCTTCATGATCAGGTGGGCAATGTAGAAGGTCTTTCTAACCACTTTAGCAACGTGAGTGTCAAAAGAAAGGCCACTGTCAACCTGGGTCCCCAGGTCCCTGATAACCTCTTCTGTGCTTAGTGGATTGCCACCTATATGGTAGCTTGGGGTTACCTTGTTTTTCCCGAAGGGTATGACTATACATTTTTTGGCGTTTAACTTCAGGCCATGGCTCTGGCACCAGCTATCTGTTTCTGTGAGTCCCTTCTGAAGGATATCCGTGTCCGATGCACTTTCCACTATGGCTCCCAGTTTGCAGTCGTCTGCAAACTTTGTCAGCCAAAGTCCTCCCATGTTGGCCTGTACTTCTGAGAAGTAGATGCCGAACAATAGGGGGACAAGGACTGAGCCCTGTGGGACACCACTTGTGACTGGCTTGGAGTCTGACATAGCGCCAGTAACTCTAACCCTATGGGTTCTGTCCTTAAGCCAGTTTGCAACCCATCTTGTGACATATGGGTTTACATTTAAGCTGGTAAGTTTTTCTACAATACCCGAGTGGGGTATTGTGTCGAAAGCCTTTGCAAGGTCAAGGTAGGCTGTATGGACTGCCTTTCCCTCATCAATGGCCTTGGTGACTGTTTCGAAGAAGTCGACCAAGTTCAAAAGGCATGATCTTCCCTTGATGAAGCCAAACTGGGTCGGGTCCAATGTCTGCAAGTCCCCTATATCTTTGTTTATGAGCTCCATTATGATCCTCTCCATAGCTTTGCAGACTAGACTTGTTAAGCTTATGGGGCGGTAATTTCTAGGGTCCATAGAGGCACCGCCTTTGTGGAGTGGGACCACAGTTGCCGTACGCCACTCCTTGGGCATGTATCCTGTGGTAAGGCTGAGATTAAACAGCTGCCTTATGTGCGGGTTTAATTCCTCATTTAGCTCGTGTAGCACACAGCCAGGGACACCATCCGGTCCCATTGATGCTGTGTTTTTAGCTTTAGAGAGAGCAGCTTTCACCTGCGCATTTGAGATGTCTGGGAGGCTACACTCCGCTGGGATAGTTATCTCTCCTTTAGGGGAGAGGGGTGACGTTTGCACTGAACCTGTCTGCCAGTATGTTGGCAATGTCTGTGGGTTCAGTGATTTTGTATCATTTTGGACTAATTCTGAGCATATCTGGGAGTTTCCACCCAGGTTCCTAACATAGCTGAAAAAGGCCTTATGATTGTCCTTTGAATCCATGGCAATTTTTCTCTCAAAATTGGCCTTAGTTGATTTTATGAGTGCTCATATTTTTTACTAATAATGATCAGGGGTGACTTCCCTTTTATGGATTTTGTTCTATCATGTAATAGCTTTCTCCTCTTATTGTAAAGTTTGTTAATGGCTGGGGTCCACCAGACTGGACGTTTGCCCTTTGTGGAAAGAGTCTTGGTTTTATTTGGGATTGCCTGATCCATGCAGTCCTGGAGGTGTTCATAGAAGGCATTTGTAAGGGCTTCCGCAGCTTGGGTTGTGGTTTCCACTGGCTCAGGGGCCTTGAAGGATACCACACCAGTCTTGAGTAGTGTGAAGTTTGCTTTAGAGAAGTTCTTCACTGTGGTCTTTTTTGTTTGGGGTGGGGGCGGGATGTGGATTTCCAGTGAGATTAGTTTATGATCAGATCTCACCAATGAGGGATATACTTCCGGTGTGAAGCATTTTGTCCCCATGTTTGTGATAATGAGATCTAGTATATTTTCTCCTCTCGTGGAAACAGTGACTAGCTGTTCCATGGCATTTGATTATGGCATTCCATAATCTTGTAAATTGTGGGTAGTGTTCTTTTCACTTTTTTGTATTATTGATACATTTTAGTATTAGGGTCCCCAATTTTGCATTAGTTCCTCCAGCCCAATGACATATTACAGATTTAGACTTACAGAATTGTAACAGACATTTTTATATTGACTAGGCAGAGTTTATATTTCAGTAACCTCTAGTAGTTTTGAAAGAGGTAAGTGCTGCAAATTTGAAAAAAGGCCTTACCATACTCATCAAAATCTTTTTTTAAACAATTTTTATTGAATTTTTATAAACAAAACAAATAAATCTGTGCATTCAAACAAAATTGAATAAAGCAAAACTATATACAACACAATTAGTTATAATGCCCATAACATACAAAATTTGCAATGTATATGTTACATCTTATCTAATAAATTCTTTAGTTTTATCCATGATAATTTCTTATGAGTTACTTTTGTTGATCTTAAAACAAGGGTAAACAGTTCTCTTTTGCATACAGTTTTGGCCAGTAAAATAAACTCAGAAAAAGAGGGGATGTTTGTAATTTTCCAGTTTGATGTTATAATTTTCCTTGCGATTGCAAGAAGAGACCAGAGAAGATGCACTTGTGTCTTTGGAATATGTATTGGTATCAGTACATTAAATAATATCAAAGATTCTGAAATGTCACATTTGTCAGACCACAAAGCCTTTGAAAAGGACTTAAATTCCTGCCAAAAGGTTGTAACTGTTTTACATTCAAGAAACATATGTGCCCAGTCAGCACACAAAGTTTCTTCGCATCTCCAACATTTATGAGTACTAGTATGTGAGATCAATGCTAATTTATGAGGGGCAATGTAGCCCCTATGGATAAACTTCCAGGTGGAAATTTTCCAGAAAGGAGATGAGGTTGTGTTGTTAACTCATTTCAATGTCAAGGCTCTATCAGACTCTGAAAATTTTGCTTTATTTAGTTTTTCAATATAACTCCATAAAGAATATTCTGGTATTTGTAAGTCTGCTCTTAGTGTTTTGTAAATCCTACACAATGAAAATCCTGTGTTGTGGTTAGTCATATTCAGTTCACAGAAAAGAGAGATTACTTTTGGATAGAATGAAACATCTAGCACATGATTTGATTTGAACTCATATAGTAGATGTTCTCTAAAAATCTGGATATTTAACCAGTTATTTTGATTATAATTATACCTAGCCATAAGGCTATTTGTGTCATTTATATCCTTGCTACCAATGAATTGGTGCCAATATATTAGACCATTTTCCTTCATCACCATTAATTTCCCTCTGTTAAATGAATCTAGACATTTTCTTGTCAATGCAACTGGAAATATTAAGAATAAGAGATGACTTGTCTTATAGTTACTGTTCATTATCTTTTTAAAGTTGTTTAATATGTAGCTGATACAATGAGGGCATCTTTCGGTTCTATTTTCTTTAAAAATGATGTCTTTTACAACCAAAAACATCTTATTATTATCTGTAAACAAGTCGTTATTTATTGTCTCATCAAGGCTAGAAAGCAATATAGCTTCATGCAATTTCTTCCTGTTTGATGTATATTTATTATTTAACCACTGACTCATTATATTAAGTGTAGCTGCTTCAGCATAAAGTTCTAGATTTGGAAATGCAATACCTCCCTTATCCCATTCCCTACAATGCCAATCATATCTTATTCTTGGTTTCTGTGGATGCCACACAAATTTAAACAGAAGTGAGTTGAGCTGTTTTATTAATTTTTTTGGAGGTCCAACTATTATAGTCTGAAATAGGAATAAATGTTTTGGTAAAATACACATTTGTATTAAGGATACTTTTTCTTCCGTAGAGAAAACTATTTTCCCCACTTGCTTAAATGTTCCTTAACCACAGTTATCAGGTTATTATAATTCAAATGTATAATGTCTTTCCAATTTGTTTTTATCTGCACACCTAGATATTTGAAGGTGTAATTTTTCCAGTTAAAATTACTGTGTTTTTTAATATGGTGCTGATTCTTTTGTTTAACAGTATAGTTTTCGTTTTGTTAGTGTTAAATTTTAAGCCTGAGATGTCTTCAAAATGTTTTAGAGATTTTATAATATAGTGTATTGAATAATCTATATTCCCAATAGTTAACAGAATGTCATCTGCGAAAAAGTTGTATTTTACAAGAGTGATATGAATTAATATCAAAGCTAACAAAATTAGTGTCATTTCTGATATAGTTGGCTAATGGTTCCACTGCTAAGGTAAATAATAGAGGTGAAAGTGGGCAGCCTTGTTCGGTTCCTTTTAATATTTTGATATGAGTGGACAAGTAAGCCCCAATTTTGATGTAAGACACCAAATTTACATATAGATTGTTTATTAATTTTATAAAATCAGGCGAAAAATTAAATGATTCTAGTACTTTATATAAATAAGGCTAAGTAATAAGTCGAAAGCTTTGTCCAGATCTAAACTAATGATGGATAATTCTTTCTTTTTCTTATTCACTAGCTCTATTAAAGATAGAATTTTAATGACATTATCTTGAACATTCCTGTTCAAAATGAAGCCTGTTTGATCTTCTGCTATTAATTTTGGCAAGAATTGGTTTAATCTTTTAGCGAGAATTGAGCTGAAAATTTTATAATCAACGTTGAATAGAGATATAGGGCAGTATGATGTTACTAGTTTGGGATCTTTGTCCTGCTTTAAAATAGGAGAGATTATGGCATATTTCCAAGAGGGGAAGCAATTTCCAGACTTTCTAAATTCCTCAAAAGCTGCTACTAGAATTTTTAGAGTTTCATCAGGAAGAAGTTTATAAAATTCACCAATAATACCATCTATTCCTGGGGCCTTATTGTTTTTAATGTTTTTATATTTTTCTTAACTTCTATTAATGAGATTGGTTTTATCAATTTGATGTTTTGTTCATTGGTTACTTTCTTATTAACATTTTCAATCAGAAACTTTTCTTTTAGAGTATTGTTAGAATCTGAATTAGCATTGTTTAATGCCTCATGATGAGATTGAAACATTTCTAAGTTTTCCTTTAAGTTTGTCACTTGCCTATGTTTGTTCATTGCGTTGTCAGTAAGTTGTTTTATATAGCTTGTATTAGCTGAATTTTTTGATTTAACTGCCAATCTATGCAGATCTTTTGGATTTGCAGAGTATGATTGTAGCTTAAGCCTCTCAAGATTTATAGCCACTTTATGATTCAAGATTTCTACATACTTTGCGTTTAATGTTTTTAGTTCAGAGTTTGTATTTATATCTTTGCTATTTAAATTATTTTTTTAGTGCATCAATTTTTGTTTGTAATGTTATTAGCTCATCATCCCATTGTTTCTTTTTGTTTAAATACCAGTTTTTTTATTTTACCATAAAGATATGATTTTAATGAATCCCAAGCAATAGCCTTAGAAGTTTCATTATTGTCACTCATAGCAAGAAATGACTTAGTTTCATTTAAGATCCAGTCTTTAAACCCATTGAGTTTTACAATGTAAGCAGGTAATCTTTGCCAAGCTATCAGATCTTTAGGACTGATGTTAACCTTGAATAAAAGAGCATTGTGATCTGACAAAGGGCAAGAACTAATTAAAATGTTATGAGTTTTAGAAATTAGACTATTAGAAATGAATCCTTTGTCAATAGCTGTCTATGTTCCATATCTATACAAGCAGTACATGTAGTTTAATGATTCTGGTTCATTTATATCATATATGTCTCTGAGATTTAAATAATTAATAACATTTTTTAGTTGTTTTAGCTGGAGCAGCCAATTTGAAGTTATCATTTTTGGTGGTATCCTTTTTAGTAAAAATATAATTAAAATCTCCAGCATAAACTATGTATCCTTTGACTTTAATAGATATTAATTCTAAATATTTATTAGCAGTTCCTGCACTGATACCAGGGATCCAATATGTACTAGCTAAAGTGATGTATCTTTTATTCAACTCTAACACAACTAAACATAACACACCATTCTTCTCTGAAAAAGTTTCTACTATTTTGGGCATCGGTAAAGATTTGTTCCACAGTATCATAGTGCCTCTTCTCTTAGCCTGGAAATGGGATTCCACAAGTGTTGTGTAACCATTGAAAGATATTCTAAGTGCTTTTAAATAAAGTGTTTCTTGTAGAACTGCTATGTCTATTTTATTCATTTTCAAATATTTTGATAGACTTCCTTTTTTTATGGGATTGTTAAGGCCATTAATATTTAAGGATAAATATTTATATGTATGCATTTATAAAGAAACAAATGTCATTCTTAAAGTTTGTTATGGGCTCGAATTTAAAACAAAACATATCTAATGAAACAAGTATAACTATATACAATCCTAAACATAGAAAGATAGATTCCTGGTTTGATGACTGCATCATCCAAGCCACCATCTTCACACCCTAAGACTCTTGTCAATATCCATCAAGTGCTTCTGCCTTCATTTAAATACTTACACAAATTAAACATGAGAATAAACCTTTTAACAATATAAATATGATTTGATTCACAATAACTGTCATGCAAAAAAAAAAACATAGCATAGCTCCATACAGCATATATGAAAGTGAAATATGCTAAATTCTAACAAAAATAGAACTTTATGTTGATTAATCTGACTGAAGTCACTAATTATATCTCAATTCCTAATACAAAATAAAATATAAAGAAACAAAGAGCATAAATAATGATAATAGTAGTTTATCATGAAACTAAACCTATTATTTACATTTATGAAAACTATCTGCATTTGTCATAAAGTAAGTGTAAAATAAAGTGTCTGATATTTAATCTGAAACTCTCATCCTTCCCAGCTCTTCTTCCCTTTCTTCTGTACAATATTAAGGTATCCGATTTACGTTATGGTATAGTCCTGAATTTTATTGATCTTAAAGTGCTTTAAGAATATCAATTTCCCATCCCACATCCCTCTCTCCCTCCCTCTTCTCACTCAAAAATTATCTTAATCCACTGATCTAGATGTTTAGACAAGGATTATATGTACCTAAATATACCATTTAATAGCTCAGTAGACATAAAGATTAATTATAGTCAAACATAGCTTCCCCTATAGATTAATCTCATATTGGATATCATAGAACATCTATTAACGTATATACAGTGCAGCATAAAAGTATATGAGAGGTGTTTGGCTCATCATACTTGATCAGCGTCTAGTATGCTAAGTGAGATTTGTTTTATACATTCTAGTCATTAAAGCTGAACATACAACTAGTTAGTAATGAAATATACTTGCCCTTACAACAGAATTATAAACTTCTACCTAAACTTTTATACATATCTTTAAAATATCTACATAAATATGGGAGAAACAGTACCATTCATGTGTAAAATCTTTACATAAACTATATCATCTATTAAAACAAGGTACCTATGATATGTAACTGTGTTTCTTATACTCCTTGCAAAAAAAAAAATGGGGAGATAGTTTCTCATGTATTAACTACTCAAAACCTGCCTGAACTCTAGCAAATCAAATCATATTCAGAAATTAGCCTTCAAAACTCTAACTACTGTACAATGCATTTGACATCTATAGAAGCTTTCTTATTAAATGAGTAGTGCAGTTAACATAATGAGTGACAAGTTACGCATGCATTGTGAAGAAATAGGCAGGTAAATATAATGATGTAGCATTAATAGTATAATTGTGAATAAATCACATTACTGGCAACATAAAAACAACTTCATATCAGAAACTGTATTAAAGAGAAACTACTATGTATAATGTATTGAATAATTTCTCTCATGACATGTGAAGCATATTCCTGAAAACTAAATGCTATGAGGTTAATACAAGCCAGTATTTCTGTGATTAAACAGGAAGCTGATTATTTAAATGCAAGAACATCATTAAAATAATAGAATACAGCTTCTTTTTAAGTTATAAGCTGTAACTTACAATTTTAGAGTCTAAATAAGCTGTAATGTTCTTAAAAACAGGTATACAGCACTGAGACACCATTTTCCTTCATCGCAAATGTTAAACAGTGTGCGACGTGAGTTCAAAAGTGATCTAACTCAGTCTTTCAGTTCCCCCACTAATACAGTGTCCTCAGGGCTCGGGGAAGCTGTAGAAATGCTCGAGGAATGATTCTAGTAAAGCTTTTCAAATTTATGGTGCCAATCCAAGTCTCGAGGTTAGTAAAGTATGCAATTTGAAGAAAAAGCATTTTTAACAGGTGCTCACATGTCAAAAGCTGGAATTTAGTGCATTTAAAAGAAAAAAAAAAGAAACTGTTAAGTAGGTGTTACAGTAAATGTGTTCCCCAGCATAAAACATCACCCCTATCAATGTAACCTCATTAAACATACTCTAAATGAATAATTACATAGTTTTTATCTAACAATAAGGGTAATAAGCACACTTAATTGACTGTAATCAACTGCTGTTAATACAAACAAAGGAATCTTCCTAGCTGCATTTATATGACACACATCCCCCATTTCCCTTTCAAATAGAAAAGTTGTCTACTTAATGTTAATACTGTATTTCTCTACTGAAAGCATGTTACTAAGCCATACAAAGGGATGTTCTTTAAGTGTGCATTATTTATATATAAAAAAAGTCCTGTTAAAACATACTATGTTTTCCTGTAAGGGCTAAGTCACTATCAACAAGCTTTAACATTAGAAAGTATTAGATACTTGATGAACTCTATATAATAAACAATACTAAAATAGAAACTAAAAGAGTGAAATGAGTAGAGAGAGGAAAGAAAAAAAGAACTAATAGTAAAGCACAAATATGAGGAAGAAGAACAAAGGAAAACAATAAATATGCTATTTTTTAAAGTGTAATAAAGATTTTACCTTGTAATATATTTGCTGGTTTCTATGTTTTAAAAGAAAAAAGTCTATTGCAGGCAGTGAAGGGAAAGATGAGATAACTTACTTCCCTTTAAGTTTCTTAGTAGTTTTATCACTTGTTATTGTTTTTCCATTAGTAGCATGTCTTTTTAAACTTGGTAAAGAGAGGTCCATGTCTTCTAGTTTATCTAATGGATTGTTTCTTCTGACAAAATCAGTAGCTTCTTCTAGATTGTTAAAGATTTTCTGTCCATCTGGTAAGATAATCCTTATTCTAGCTGGAAAAAGGATCTGAGCTTTTATGTTAGCTTTTTTAAGGTCTTGGATTAGAGGAATGCATGCTTTCCTTTTAGTTATAGTGGTAGATGTATAATCATTGTCAAATCTAATGTTCCTTCCATTGTCTTGGATGGGGTTCCTTGCCCAAGCAGCTCTCAGAACTAAATCTCTATCCTGAGTAGATAAAAATTTGACAATAATAGATCTCACTGAGGATGAATGTTTTGAGAAAGATGGATTAGATAGAGACCTGTGAGCTCTCTCGATTCTGAATGACAGGCTCAGGAAGCTTTAATACCTTAGGTAACCAGTTGTTCAAAAAAAGAATCATGTTGTTACCTTCAGTCTTTTCAGGGACCTCATAAATTCTAATGTTGTTTCTTCTTGATCTTGATTCCAGGTCCTTTATTTTTTCTGTTAAGGAATTATTTTGCTTCAGAAGAAATTTAATTACAGTATCATTCTCCATTTGTCTTCCATCTAATTTGTTGACAGACTCCTCTATGCTGGCAATTTGGTCTGAATGTTTTGTGATTATTTATTTCAAATCTTCAATTTGTTTCCTGCTTTCTTTCTTCATGTTTTCCATTATGTGTTCCAAGTTGTCCATTTGTGTTGAGAGGTCTTGAATACTACTAATTATAGTTTGGAGTTCTTTTTTCATCAGATAATCATGAAATGAAGATTTTGAGTGGCTCATGGCTTCAGCAATCTATATACAGCTTCAGAAGTTCTGACAGTAAACTGTGAGGAAAATTCAATAAAAGTTTGAATTTTTTCCCAGAAGATAATCCACAATAGTATAAGGAATAGTTATAATGTAAAATCTTCAAAGTTTTTAAAATAAAATTACAAGATCAGGAGGCTTCTAGAATAACCTTACGTTACTACCAAGATAAAGCAATCAAAACAGACCTACAAATTATAGAGTTATTTCAACGGGTTTACACTGAGATTTATGCTAGGAGTGCTCAACAAAGCCAGGTTTTGGAGAGAGAAGATTTCCTAGATAAACTTACATTTCCTAAACTAAATGAAGATCAAAAAGCGCTTCTCTCTGCCCCACTGAGTCAACAGGAAATCTCAGATGTCATCAGTAAACTTAAGCTAGGAAAAGCACCAGGTCCAGATGGTTACACTCCAGATTTTTATAAAACCTTCAAGCATAAACTGGTGCCTGTCCTTTTTAGGGTTTACAATTGCATTTCCTTAGATGGCATTTCTGAGCTTTACCTAAATATTTCCAAAACTATATTCATCCCCAAAAGCAACACAGATAAACTGAACCTGAATAACTATAGACCAATCTCCCTGATTAATGTAAACATTAAAATCTTATCGTCTCTGCTAGCTGAAAGACTCAAAAAGTTCATGTCCTCTCTAATATCCACTGAACAATCTGGTTTTATGTGTAATAGGCATACTTGGGACAACATCTTGACTCTAGAATCCTTGATAAATATTACAAAAAAAGAGAGTAATCCGAGATATGCACTGACAATACATGATTGTAAAGCATTTGATAGGGTTAAGTGGAGTTTTTTGTTTGCAGTACTATCTCATTTCAATATCCCCAAAGACTTCATTCACATAATAAAAATACTATATAATAGCTCCTATACATACCTATACATCAACAAAACATATTCAAATCCAATAAAAATTTCCATCGGAACAAGGCAAGGCTATCCACTGTCTCCCCTTCTTTTCAATTTATATATAGACCCCCTCTTTTTATATATCTTACAAAAAACATTTCACTCAATTCCCAGAGTCTTTCACAATAAAATAACTTTGTCTGCTTTTGCAGACAACCTTATTATTTATTTCGAACACCCAAACACAGATTTGAAGAAACTGATTTCAACTTTAAATACTTTTTCAGATGTTTCTGACTATAAAATTAATCATGATAAATCTCATATTTTCCCTATCAACCCCCTTAGTCATAAGGAGAGCTACTTCCTGATCTCCCCTTTTGACACGGTCTACTCCCTCAAATGTTTAGGGATTTATTACGATCATCATCATTCTTCCATTATGCACTATAATGTACTGAAATTATGGTCAGCTATCTCACAAGACATGCATAGATGGCAATAGATGAGACTACCCATGCTGTCAAAAACAGCTATCATCAAAATTAACATTTTTCTGAAGTTGCTATATCATTTCAATACATCCTTTGCTATCATTCCAAATAACATCTTCACTAAGATTTATAAAGAACTCACCAAATTTATCTGGTTCCCCAAATGGGTAGAGTTTCTTATCAAAAACTTATATATCCAAAAGACAGAGGGGTTTAAGTTTACCAGATTTGCAGCTCTATTACAAGATCATATGTGCTAATAGAATCATTTTAATTGCTAATTATTACCCAGGCAATGAGTTGTGGACCCCCATATGGGTAAAGGTGTAGTCCAAACATGTATCTAGTAACAATTATAACCATAAAACTCTACCGTTTATACAGCCGATAAATCTTAGGAATCTTAACATAAACATTATTTTAAAGTACAAAATGAAAATATTTCAAGAGTTGTGTAAATCTCTAAAACTAGATAAGGTTTTACATCTCCTTCAACCTATCCACCTAAATTCAAACATAAAAATGAATAACAAAATGGTGAGTCTTACTGACTATTCTCAAATAAAAGACTGTACTGTTTGGCACATTCATAAATATAGGGACAAACCAATTTCAGAACTACAGAGAATATTAAGCCTAAGCAAAAAATACACTATTATACTACGCCAGTTAAGGGAAATTATCACAACTCTGTTAAGGAATATTGACATCAACGAAACTGAGGTAAATAATATGACAGAGCTGTTTAAAGCTCTATCCAGTAAGGAAAATATGCTAGTCTCATCTTATAAATTGATGTCCCTCGCTAATACCAAAGGATGTATCTCTACTTAAGCTTTTAGGACCATCAAGGAACTGCTCTGTCAGAAAACAAAAAAATATCAGCAATCAAATCTACCCTCAAAATTCCCCATTTAAAAACGCTTATACATGCAATTTATGATCAACAATAACTCATATTACACTCCCTCTAATTTAAATAAGTTTAATACTAAACTCTCCCCTGCTTGCCCTTGCTGCTCCTATCCTCAGGCTGATATACTTCACGTTCTGTAGTTCTGCAGATATTCACACAATCTCTGGTGCTCTCTCAAAGTACGCTTGGATAAAATAGGATACCACAAGTCAACCCTATCTTGGGAAATGGCGATACTCTATATTACTGATCTCAAACTTTCTAATTTGAAACCTCATGTCCTAATTACTCTTTGTTTATTAATTAAACTTTATATAACTAAAAACTGGCTTGATCACACCAAGCTTTCTTGGGAGGGTTTGAGAGCCATGGCAGTTAAGCATATAACCTCTCATAAACTTATAATTAGGAGCATTAACAAACGAGCCTATTTCCAGAAATTCTGGGAAACCCTCTTTCACCATATTTTAAAATATTAGACAAAGGATGGAATTAAGTATCAACCTTCTTCTGGAATGCTTCCAATTGGACCCAAGGAATTATTTATTTGTTTTCCTTTATTGCTCCCCTTTTAATACTATTTTCACTATAAGTGCATTTTGGTGATTACTCAGTTATAAACTCTTACTTATATATGCTCAGCTTTTTAGTGACTCCAAGCAGGAATTTTGTAAATATTGTATATAGTTAGTAGACTTAGAGCTTTGTAACTATTCTGTTTCTTGTTCCTTTTTGAATTTCTTAAGTGTACTTGTTAAATGTTCAGTTCAATACTCTGCATTTACCTGGTCTGTATGTATTGCATAAAACAATAAAAAATTTTATTGGAAAAAAAAATAAATGGGGGAATTATACCAATACTACATGATAATAGATGCATGAAAAAATTGTGTTTTGAATTTACCATTTAAATCGCTGATGTGATGCAATAAATTATAAATCTTTTGACGGCTGTTTCTTCAACTGTTGATAGATCAGAGAAATTGTGCTGAAACACCTTCCAGTAGCAGTGGAGTTTCCCTTTCCTCCACTGATCTGTAACATAGAAATAGGTGTGTATAAATATTTTGGAGGGGTCCTGGGATTTGCTCCATGGAAAAACATGATTGTAGAAAGGTGCTTTGGGAGAATTTTTTCAATCTTTTGGCAGCTGAAGAAACGGCTGATGATATCACAATAAAAATCCAAGCAAATATATTAGGGTACACAATGTAGAGGAGGGACATGTAAAATAAGAGTGGAAGATGTGTCTCACACTATGTGAGGGTAAGGAAAAAAAGCTAAGTAAACAATGCATGTGGAAAATGGAGGCTGAAAACTGTACAAGAATCAATAATGCCCCTCAACTCTCCCTGACTTTGGCAAAAGTTACTGATTATGCTTCATATTTTTGCCCAGACCCTTGTAAAAATTACTGAATTTCTAGACAATTCATTGTAGATTTCAGTCAATAAATAATGGCAGACATTATACTTTCAGGTGGCTAATTGTTCAAAAAATGCATGTAATTGCAAATCATGTTAATTGTTTAACTTTCTAAATGATTAACTGCAGTATTTAATTACTCCTTAATTATTTTGGAGTTTGACCCTGGCAGAACTATTCCTTATAACAAGGCATAATATAAGAAAATGATAGAACATAGAGCAGCAGATAAACAGGAGGTATTGTTGACGGGACATTAACACAACCATATGTTAAATGAACGCTTTGACTCTTCTCAAATCTAAGAAAAATGTGGATGGTGGAGGTTTTGGCTGTTTTTTTTTTTTTTTACTGGTGAGTGATTTTTATATGTTTTATTGTTGCCACTGTGTACAATGTTTATTTTAAGAAAATAAATGAAGTTTGATTTTACCTGATGTGAACAATGACTGCACTGCATTTTATTAGCCATTGCTAGAGCCTACTGAAAAAAGTACAGTTTTGAACTTTGTTTTTTCAAATACAGAGAGAGAGGTGGGATCTCAGATCTGGAAATGGACACAAAATGCTATGCCAAACAAAAGTAAGGGTTCTGAATTTCAGGGCAGCACATTCTGACATCATAGGACAATGTGTCAGGAAAGCTTTAGTGTGACTGATAATATAAAGTTACATAAAGACTTGCATCACACTGAAAAAGTAGACTACCCAAAGTGAAACAAATCTGTTCATAAAAGTGAAAGTCACTGTCGTTCTGAAGTGTCATTCATTTTATTATTTGTTATCCAAGTAAAGCATGAGGTACAATTGCCACTGTTAAGATGTGACCCAGGATGTCTGCCTGGTTAAGTGACTTACCCATGCACACAGTGGACAAATGGAGAATGAGGAAATAAAACCCAGGGATCACAGGATGAAGCTGAGTAGCATATCAGAGCTGTTTTTCAGCTCATAGCTTTAATCTAATTATGGTACAATAAATCAGGAAATGTCATAAGACCAGCAAATGTACAAACTTGAGAAAAAAAGTCTGAACAATTCAGTCAAGAAAGAAGATAAAGCATTTTATTAATATATAAAAGAACACATACAGCACAGACAAACAAAATGAGGGCTGAGGATGGATCAGAATGTAATGAAGGAAAAGTAGGGCTACTAGCCTAATGCTTTTCCTCAATACTTACATAAGAGTTATCATATCTGGTCAGTAAAAGTGGGCTAGAAAATGGGTCCTATCCAAGTCTCTTCACAATCAGCTCCAGTACTTATTATTAATGCCCACCCCTCCAGGAATGTCTAAAGGCCAGTTCCCTGTGCTTTCTCTTGTTAACCTGGTGAACTTGGGCATCCTGAGGCAATGTAGTAACTGCCTCATGTATACTGACAACCCTCTCCACTTAACCTCCCACCACTCAGACTTGTGAGAGAGGCACTTATATATCCAAAATGGAAGCCATGCATTCTCCAGCCAAGACTGGAATAGCTGGTCAAGAGGAGAAGGTCAACACTTGCACCACACCACATGGAACACATAGCCCTCCAGAACACACACACCAGCACTGCCTTCACATAAAAACACAAACCACACACCCACCTTAGCGTAGGCTCTCAATAAAAATCTACCCAAACAGCAGTGACCTCCAAGGCAAAAACACCCTCAACCACCACAACAAATCACTAATCTCGAGACACATAACTCTCCTAAACAGTGTGCCACTCAACCAAAATCCCTAAGGCAAAACAGCATGCCCAGCACACTAGTCATAGGTGACTCGATAGTGAGGTACACTGATGTCCCACTCACTAAGTTAAATAATGAGAAAGTAACAGTCAGCTGCCTGTCAGATGCCAGGATCCACCATATAATGTATGCACTCAGGTCCCTCAACAGGTACAAATATTACTCTGTCATTATACATGTTTGTGTGAATGACCTGAGATGTACCTCCCTGGACTACATGAAAAGAGACATGGAGAAGCTCTCAGATTATGTAGCCCAGGCAGGTACGACCCTAGCCCTGAGCAGCATCCTACTATCACCCAGAATTATACCACAGTACAAGCAGAAAATGATTGATTTCAACAATTGGCTAAGTTTCTGGTGGCATTCTAAGGGGATTCAGTATGTCTGCCTGGAATGACATGATTGACAGACCTCAATGCTTTGCCAGAGATGGCCTGCATCTGTCACCCCTGGGCTTCCAGATACTGGCCAAGGATCTTGCCACCCCTATAGTGCCTTTTTTAGGTGGTGTTCCAAAGACCAGATTACCACCATAACAGCTAGAAACAAATGTAATCTGAGGGTCATGGTGCTCAACGCTAAAACTCTAAATCTCAAAATGCACTCGCTTGAAGCACTCCTTAAAATGGAGAACATCGACATTTGCGCTGTAACAAAGACCTGGTTCAAGGCAGCAGAAAGCACCCCTGCACTACCAGGCTATAACTCATTCCACACCTTTCGGCCCCAGAACTTGGACCGAAGCTCAAAAGGTGGTGGTGTTTCCATATTCATAAAGGATGCGCACACCTCCAGACTGGTAGCCCAACATAATGCATCAGAAATACTTCAGATGCAGCTAACATTGGCTAAGACAGCAATTCAGGTCGTAGCCTGTTACAGGTCCCCAACCATGTCCCAAGACACTCACTCCACATTCCTAAGCACCCTGGAGAATATTAGGGTCCAATCTAACACACTCATACTGGTCAACTACCTCTCCATTAACTGGGAAAACTATTCGTGTACCAATACACTTGCCCAACGTTTCCTGGAATTCATTAATTTCAGTGCCCTGGATCAGCTCATTCTTACCCTCACTAGAGGTAGCAACATCCTTGACCTGGTCATTACTAACATGGGTGACCATTGCTGTACACCAATAGTCAACTCTTCCCTGGTTAGATCCAACCACAAACTAATCACCTTGGAAATCCACATCCCTCCCACTCCCCCTGCAAAGGTAACCACCATGAAAAACTTATCAAAAGCTAACTTTGGGCTCCTAAGAACAGAGGTGGCTAACTTCACAGCATCCATGCAAATGGAGAATAGTTGCATGACCACTGAATCATACACCAATGCACTGTATGAACATGTACTCAAAAGTATGGATCTCACCATACCCAATAGAAGCAAGACGCTCTCCTCCAAAAAAAGGAAGCCAATCTGGTGGTACCCTGCCATAAACAAACTCTACAATAGAAGGTGGAAACTGATGTAGAATAAGGTGAAGTCCCAAGACTGGAAAAAACTCCCTTATCAGCCTCAACAAAAAGTTGAGATCCCTCATCTAATCCTCTAAAGATAACTATGAAAACAGAATTGCAGCAGATAGTAAAGACAACAACAATGCCTCCTATAGTTATGTAAAGAACCTCCACGGCAGTACCCAGATTTGTTCTGAGCTACTGCACAATGGTACTTCCTATACCAAGGCAACAGATATTGCCAATATACTGACCGACAGATTCAGTGCCACCTTTCCCCCTCCCCCCCAAAGGACCAATCACAATACCAGTAAATTGCCAGGCACCCTATATTACTGCTGCACAGGTTAAAAACAGCACTGTCCAAGCCCAAGAATACAGCTTCTGTGGGACCTGACAATATCCCTGGCTGTGTTCTACATGAACTACAGAGTGAACTGGCACCTCAACTGTGTGCCCTGTTCAATCACAGCCTCACCTCAGGCTTTGTCCCTACCGAATTGCACACTGCTATAATCATCCCTCTCCACAAAGGAGGAGTGACTACAGACCCTGGGAACTATTGTCTCATTAACCTGACAAGTCTGATATGTAAAGCTATGGAACGCATCATCATGGACCTAATAAACAAAGATATAGGGAATCTCCAAACTCTGGATCCCACACAGTTTGGTTTTGTGAAGGGTAGATCGTGCCTGCTCAACTTGGTCAACTTCTTTGAGTCAGTCACCAGAGCTGTGGATGAAGGCAAGGTGGTTCATACAGCCTACCTTGATCTGGCCAAGGCCATTGATACCATTCCCCACTCGGGAATCATAGGAAAACTGACTAAGCTAGGCATCAACCCCTATATCACTAGGTGTGTTGCAAACTGGCTCACATATAGAACCCACAGTGTGAAAGTAGCTGACTCCAAGTCAGACTGCCGACCAGTCATGAGTGGAGTCCCACAGGGATTGGTCCTGGGTCCTCTCCTATTTCGTATCTACTTCTCAGAAGTCCAGTCCAACATGAAGGGACTCTGGCTGACAAAGTTTGCAGACGATTGCAAGTTGGGAGCCATTATTAACTCCCCAAGTGATGTTGACATCCTACACAAAGGCCTCACTGAGACCAATGACTAGTGTCAAAACCATGGCCTTAAGCTCAATGCCAAAAAATGTGTCGTCATCCCCTTTGGGAAAAACCCAGTTCCCATGAACTACCACATTGATGATAGTCCACTTAACACAGAAGGCGTTATAGGGGATCTGGGAACACAGGTTGACAGCAACCTCTTTTTTGACCACCACACTGCCACTGTGGTCAGAAAGTCCTTTTATGTGGCACATCTCCTTACTAAAGGTTTTGCACCCAGGAAGAAATAGATCATTGTCTCCCTCTACTCTTCCCTCATTAGGCCAATCATCGAGTACAATGCCCCATTTGGCATGTACCTCACTAGACACCTGCAACAACTGGAGAGGCCGCAAAAGTACCTCACAAAGAGGATCCGAGGCCTTAAACACTTGTCCTATATGGACAGACTCAAGAAACTCCAACTATTTTCTGTCTCATATCGCCTGCTTAGAGGCGATCTCTGCTTGACTTACAAAGCCATGTCTGACCCAGCTCTGTTAGAAACGCTACATCTAAAGAAATCCCAATCTCTCTGCACCACATGCTCCAGAGACCTGGACCTCATTACCCCAATCAACAGAACGTACTGGAGGGACAAGTTCATAACCCAGAGACTGCCCATGCTATGGAATAGACTTCCCATACATGTCAAACAGAGCACCTCACTGGCCCTCTTCAAGAGAAATCTTGATGAGTGGATGGGAAATAGAAAATTCACCCTGGGGATCACTCTAGTGGGTCTACTCAACAGAGGCACTGGGAACTAAGGTTGGGTGGTATATTGCCATGGTAATCCTATGGGCTAGGCTTGTAAAGGCTTCAGGGCCATTAGCCTAGCACACACCTATGAACCTATGAACCTATGAAAATTGTCATGAAAGAACTTCAGACTTTGTGCTATACATAAGTATTAAGGTCTGACAGAATTCATTCTGAAATTATTAGCAAACAGAGAAAATTCCTTGTAGAACTTCTGACTTGTCTTTTCAACAAACTTTGAGGAGAGGGTCAGGTTTCTAAAGAGAACAAATAGGGGAGAAAAGATTTCTCTTCAAAGTGCAGAAGCAAGGCACAGAGCAAAAATGACCAACCTGTCAGTGTCACCTCACTTGTAAATAAAATCACTGACCTTATCTTCTAAAGGAATTAAGTATAGCTTCACATCAGTAAATATGTTTCAGGCAAAGCTAACAATGTTATCAACAAATATTCTATATGAAATTAGTTGTTTAAACAGACTTTTTGCAAAAAGAAAACAGTCGCTTCCAGTCTTGTAATACTTTCCTTTTTAAAACTTTTATTACTTGCTTTGGTACCTTGGTGAACAATTTTTACAGAGCAAACACGTTCTGTCATAAATTAATCTCTAGCAATGTAATTATTAGCAGGTTGCAAACAAATTCTTCTGCAACACTACAAAAAATGTGCAAATATTTATTCAGTGTAGAAAACTTTTCCAGACAATGTCTGGAAACATGCAGTTAGGCAGAAAAGTGCCATTTCTCAAAACAAAATGTGTGTTTTATGAAACTGTGCTCCATAGGTACCTAAAATAATTTGTATTCAACAGAAATATTGGCCTTTAATGCAGAAAAAATACTGGTCTCAGTTCTGTCTAGCAGACTAAACTTCTGTTCTGATAATCTAGTATCTTCCAGACCAAGATAAAAAACAAGATACTGTGACTGGAAAGTTAGAGACCTTGCGTCCTACTGTCTTCATCCACTTTACAAATGGAAAAACGGATAATAAATGATATCTTGTTTTGCTTATATGGCAGCCAAGCTTATATGTCGGCAAGAGGAGTCTTGTGCAAATGTCCCTGTATACTGTCTGAATGAATAAATATATACCATGCATAGTAACCAGTATAAGTATGGATTTCAGAACATAGGACAGATGTTAAAAAGAACTATTCTCATAACACTGATGTCATGCCCTTTTCAGAGTCACCTAGATTCTTGCCTATTCAAACTTCTTAGTACTATTTCAACCTCCAAAGGAATTGTGGAAGGGCACATAAACATGCTGGAAATAAAAGAAAATACAATTTCTGTGGAAATATGGTACTTTGCTACCTAATAGTATGATTACAGAAATTATCTGGAAAAAAAAAGTTTTGTATGCTTTTATGTGATAGTAAAGGATTGTGCAAAACTATTTGTAAACTATTACTAATTGCACTGCTACTGGCTAAATGACAATAGAATATAATTTCCTTCTAAAATGTTTCAGTCCTACATTAAAGTTGCTGAATTCCTGCTTTCCCTTAATTGTTCCTCCTCCTCCTGAACAGTATTCTACATACCCCATTCCCACAAAATTCATTTAGTTCAATATAATTTGCTCCTTCCATTTTCTAAAGATCCTACCTCCGGTTATTTTATCTTCATCATTATACTCCATAACTCAGTTGCAATTGATTTAGATTTTGATTTGCATTTCCAGTAATTGCTTTATTGGCAGCCAATAGCATTACATTTAGTAAGGCCTTACCATGTCTAGGGAAGTCATATCGTGTGTCCCAGCTCCAAAAAGTAATTTCCTTAACACAATCATTTGCTCCAACAATATTGCTGATAAATAAGTGTGTAGATTTTTAAAATATGCAAACTTGTTATACTCCCCAAGACAATGCACACCCCCCCCAAAAAAAAAACCACATGCTTCAAATTACCTCTCTCTTTTCCATCACTCCTCCAGCATTTGCTAATTACCTGAGGGAAAATTCTCTGAAGCATATTTGGAGTATAAAAATACCTATGCAAACACTTTCCTGAAAAAAAAGTTATGCCATCCAACAAGGAAAGTCTGTCCTTCAGATGGTACCTTTGCCCTATTACCTAACAGACTGCAGTCCTTGACAGTTTTTTCTCATTTCCTCCTGCCTTCTTCAAAGGATTTTTCTCATCTCCTGATTGGCTATCTACATCCCACTTTCTTTCTCTGCTTTCATAAC
>NC_056738.1:265347679-265482679 GCF_019279795.1 Protopterus annectens
CAATAAGCATCTCCTTGTGTTCCCCACCCTGCACTGAGGATTTTAATATAGAGTGTGCACCCTACACAAGCATGCCATCTCCGTCCCCCCCAAAGAGAGGCCAGCAGGCATCATTCTTCTTACTGCTTTTCCACAGCCAAGTTACTTAATCTGTCCTGGGGCTGCCTAGGGCTTAGTCATGGTTTCATCATTCTTATGGTTTGGGAGGGTGGCCTAATGGTTAAGGTGTTTGTCTTTCAAACACAAGGTGCAGGGTTTGAGTCTCACAAGGGATAATTGGCTAGGCTTAAAATGGCTCGCCATGGCAGTTAGCTTAGTACTTACCTATGAAACTATGGCAAAGAGTTGTATGGCAATTTCACTTTTTATGGTATCTAGCACAAGAAAAGAAATATGGCAATGGGTTTGTAGTTTTTCAACTTTTCCTCATAAACCTACTGCATTTCTGGTAATTACACAGCCCACTTACTGTGCATTGTCATTTACAGCTGACATCTCAAAAATAAAAAAATATATATCGAACCTTTTAGAATGCACTTTCATTGAGTTGCCTCAGACTGAAGAAACCCGATACCACTGATAGAAACTGATTAAACCACTGTTTGTAAACAAAGAAAAAAAAGTCTTATTCCAGTGTGTTTAAAATGTCAAAGACATAAACCAAGGAGGGTCACTGGAAGAAAGAGATTTCATCATAAGCAACAATTATGAGTACTGCCAGTCTAAGCAAAAGAAAAGCATATGACACTACAATTTCGGTTTTTGAGAACAAAGAGTACATTATCAGAAAAAGAAAGCCTAGCCAAAAAACAAAATCATGCCAATATTTCTACCCCAACTAGGTTATTTTGGGTTATAATGCAAAATAAAGATAACTACTTATAGTTCTGCAGGACATTAACATTATTTTATGTTTGTAGTGGTCCTTTTGTTACAACATCAGAATCAGCTTCATTTATCTGGCAGAAATGTATTTTTCATACCCGAGGACAACTGCCCCTCCAAACCTGTACAATTGGACACTAACTTGGGGATGAGACAGGCTCTGTTGCCCTTCAATCATCATCTGTCAGCAAGAGGCTACATATGCTACTGGATGCATGTAATTTTAGATTATTCAATTGTTTCCCAAATAAATCAATGGCTTGACAAGGCCGTTCCACAAGGGAACGGATTTTCTGTTCACTGTAATGACTGGTGATTTTAAACTTTATTGGAACAGATATGAACACTGGAAAAGCACCTTTTTAAATACAAATCTTTTCAGTTGGGCAATGGGTTTTTGGAAGAGAGTCTACGTAGGGGTCATGTACCCAAAGGACTTTGATACTGGAAGTATCCATAGGGGGTAGAGTTTAACAGCATTTAACAGCCCTTTTCACATTGAGCTTCTCAAACTATTTGATCAGACAGGACTGGATTTGGTTTGGTTAATCATTAAAGAAAATGAGAGCTGGTTGAAGATACATAATGAAGCCATTAACTAATTAGTGGATTCTATCACTAATGATTTACTTTTTGCTCAATATAAAAAACACTATAATCAGTTTTTTTGCAAGGCTAATAAGAAGGTCGCCACTGCTAAAAGCAGGAAGGATAATAAACTTATTTGAGATTATTTGGATTATCAAAACAGGAAGGTTTATCCTAAGCCCTCTGGTTTTACAGGCAAAGTTGTGGACCCATTAGGCATAAATGGGGATAGACGACAGTTTAACAATGAAGAACGTAGATGGTAACAGTACCGGACAACCCTCCCCCCAGGCATTTGGAGAGAGTATCAAATCAACAAGCAACCAACATGAACGCCAAGGACCACCAGGATTTTTGGAGGAAGGACAATACTGGGAAGAAAAAAAAAACAGGAATCAGTGCCAGAAATGGTCATAAACTGGGATTCTACTGTTGTATCACAAGGTACTGTACAAACTACTTCTTATTGCAGCTTTAACATTTGCAATTTTACTAAACTTAACATTGAACCCATCCATCATGCCTTATTTTTTAAAATGATTCAATTGTGTACCTTCTAGGACAGCCAGTGTAGAACAAAGTTTACTGGATATGAAATTATTCACCCGCAAGTTGAACTTACAGGTATTGATGGGTGATCATTCTGGCTCTCCAGTTGAAACCAGTTTTACAAGGAAAAGTGTTGCAAACCCCCCTCTCTACCTGGTAATACACACCTTTGAAAAGACGTATGAAAAGACAGAAGGACTCTGTTGAACAGGAAATGTAAAAATAGATATTACAACCTCACAGCAGAAGATAAACGTATTTTGTACACCCTGTCAAGGGACAGTAAAATTAGATGTATGAGATGAGATAAAGGGGGAAGTCTTGTAATTATGTATGATTTAGATTACAATAGTAGGATGTATAATCTATTGGGAGACACAGTAGTGTACAGTCTTGTCTCCCTAAACAAGATCAATGTCGCTTATAGAAGCATTAAAGTAGTACTGGATGAACTGCTTCTGTTTGATCACTTTAGACCTGTATGATTTTTTAAGAGTGACAAACCCTGTTATTCAGAGGATTTTTAGAATTCCAAAATTGCACTTGAATATTCAAGATCCCCCTTTGCAACCCATTGTGGCTGCTGGTGGCTCTGTCACTGAACCACTTGCAAAATTTATTGACTTGAAACTCAAGAGTCTTTTTGTTTGTGCATTGTTTCCACATAGTTCATGACTCTTGAGATCTACTAGATGAACTGCAAAAAGTAAAGTTTGGCCATCAAAGTCGTTTTGTTACTTGTGATGTAAAGAATCTTTTCTCAGTTATACCCCACAAAGTTGGTCTGCAGTGGTTCGACAAAATGTTCTACATATTTGGCAATGTTTACATCTCATGAGGAAATGTTAATTCACGAGTTTATGGATTTGGTTTAGCCAACAATTTTATCAGTTTTGTGGGGTATATTACAGACAGCTCACTGGAGTGGCAATGGGAGCCACCTGTGCTACCACTTTTGCCAGGGGGGTCTTGTTGAAGTTGGATTGGACACACTTTTTCATCTTCCATTATTTCTGCACTGTGGTGGGTATTTTCATTACCTAGACAAATTGTTGTTCATTTGGCATGGCAGTTAGGAACAATTTACAGTGTTTCTTACTCAAATGGAGAACAGTGCCTGTTTTTTAAAGTTTACTCACCATTAGTGCAAGAGAGATTTGCTGTGATGTCAAAATTCAATGGTCAACTGAGGGTGGTTTCTAGACTGGGGTATACAGAAAACCTACTTATTATAACACTTTTTTGTTTTTCTCCAGCTGTCATCCTTACCAGCAGATAAAGGGGGTTGTGAGGAGCCAATTTATTAGAGTGTCCAGGCTCACATCTAACGATGTGGCCTGTCAAAGGGACTTTTATGAATTAAAATATGTTTTTGGCTAGTGACTACCCAAATGTGATGGTCAAGTCCATAGAAAGTGACATCTGGGCAGAAAGACATGGTAGATATGGCCCAATCATAAAATATGGTTTGGTGAAGAACACTGATTCCAACAACACAAACCTAGGTGATAATGATTTTTGCAACAGCCTAGTAATTCACTATTCCTTGGATGTGAAAGAAAACATCATCTGAAGAAACTGGGCAATAATAGAATGTGATAAAAATACCAGGCAGTTAAGTACACAAACACCTGGTTTTACATATAAAAGAAGCAACAATATTAAAAACTTCTTAGAGAAATCCCCCTTACATTATGGTAGTACATTCCCTACAACTCAAAAATGTGGTAGGTGCCACCAGTGTGATTTTATAGAAAACAATTACACAGGGGGTTTGTATGAGAAGATGAAAAGATACACCAAGGGAGGAAGATTTAATTGCTGGTCAGAGCGTGTGGTGAATTTTGACTTCTGCACGCAGTGTCAAGCTTTTTACATAGGAAAAACTATTAATCTCTTAAATCAAAGGATCTACCAGCATTTATACACCTTGCATGGTCCGATAACAAGTGCGCTCTAGCTAGACATTCACAGACTTGTAGAGACTTTGCGAAGTTTGAACACAAGCAAACTTGTCTTCCCTTGAAACTCAAGTTAATTGAAAATACACTGAAACTCAAACTTACTGAAAATGCATTGAAACTCAAATTCACATTAATTGAAAATGTACCCCACCAGTGGTGGATTAAGTGTGCCTTGGTCCCCGGACTGTTTTCAAACCATGGGCCCCTTCATACATTTTTAGGTACATGCATAAATGCATGCATTGTTTGATTCACCTTCCTGATTTAAGATATTTCTTGTTAAATACAGCGATGTGTCTTAGAGTGCATTTTAAATTTGTGGTTTTGACCATTTTTCCATTAAGAAATGAAACAAAATGTATAAACCAATAAAAGTGCTCATTTTAGAACATTTCAACCAACTCTAATAACTAACTTTAACCAAATGATAGTTGGTGTAGAGAATTAAGGTCTGTGTCTAGTGCAGAGCAGTACATGGTTTGAGCCTAAGCAAGTTAATTAACTAACCAGTCCGCTCTAACTAGGGTATTACACAAGCACCTACATTTGCTTGTACCTGCCAAGTTCCCTATGGCATCTATAATAATGCAAGAATCATTCATCCATTATTATACTGCTTTGTACTCCAAAATCAAATTTCGGGTGTTGCTCTTACATTTATGTATGTGCATCTTAAAGCAGATGAGAAAGAATAAGACACACAGAGGGAAAAAGTAAAGGAATACTTTTTTTTTAATTAAATTAATGTTGTGGCTGCACCCCCCCCCCCCCCAGCCAGTAGGCCCTAGGCAGTTGCCTAGGTCTCCTAGCGCTGCATATGGCTCTGTGTGTGTGTGTGTGTGTGTGTGTGTGTGTGTGTGTGTGTGTGTGTGTGTGTGTGTGTGTGTGTGTGTGTGTGTGTTTGTGTGTGCACATGTACACACAAGAGTGAAAGACAGCATATGTACATGCTTGTACACATAAAGGGATGGAAGTCTGAATATGACACAGATGACCAAGGAAAGGCTATCAAGCTGGGTGAAATGATAAGAAAAGTGGGAGTAAGCAGCCAGTCTCAGCTTTCCCCTGTGAAGTGAGGAAGATGGTCTAGTCCGCAGCAATACCGGGTAGGCAAGAAGGCACAGGAAGGCAGCACATGGAACAAATGTGCAGTCTATTCCACTGTGTAGTACAAGGTGCCTTAGCCAAATATAAGTACACATGGGAAACCATGTATGTGTCACTGGGTGGGTACTGTCGGCTCTTCTTCAGATGCATGTATGTCAAGACTACTTTTTGAGTAACACAAGATACAAACTGGAAAAGACAAAACTCCAAAGATGAGCATAGAAGTTCACCAGAAACATTAATCATTAGTGCTTTCATCCGGATGAAATCCAATTGTTTTTGAACGGGCGAAAGCACTAATCATTAATGTTTCTGGTGAGCTTCTACACTCAGCTTTAGAGTTTTGAATTTTCTACTTTGTGAGTAAGACTTAGATAATGTAAAAGCCCTAGAGGCTGTCATGTTATAGCCTTAAACCCCAAAGGCTGTCAGATTACAGCCTCTTTGCAAATCATCTTGTATCCCTACCACTAGTCACCAACAGAATGCAGCACCAAAAGGTCATTTCCACTGGTGCAAAGCTACAAAAGCAAAGTCACAAAAGTGCTAAACTATAGAATTGCATTGTCCACTAGTTCATTTTTTTATAGGGTGTTTGTTTTCAAGTTAATTGTGTTCCTTTACACAATGCTATTTTGCTTTTGTTGTGTTTTTTTGAATTTTTCCGAATAAATTTAATTTGTGTTATAATTTAAATCACACAAAAATATATATAGCTCTCATTGTAATAGAGCAACTTGTTTGTGAACATATATATATATATATATATATATATATATATATATATATATATATATATTTCTGTTTTATGTCTCATTAAACAGTTGAGTAACCTAAGTATTTTTAACATACAAAATAATTTGCTCTGCTCTAGTATTTAAATTGCAGTCAGTGCATAAGACAGACGGAAGTTGCACTTGTTATAACAACTGCACATGCACTAATTTGGTATTTCTGACCTTTTTGTCCAAGCAGTCAAAGATTTTGTTCTGTACCTCTTCGGGATATTCTGGTCTGTATTTCTGATAGGATTGTCGAAGCTCTCTCCCTTCAAACAAGCATGATACCATTGTTCACATTTTTCACTGATGCGGTTAATGTTCATTGTGGAGAATCCAGATAGTAGTAATGGTAGGTAAACTTGCTCAATGTAAACTTTATCAAAACTTGCTTTGAACAAAAAACACAAAGTATGTGAATTAGCCTCACATTTAACTAAACAAGCCTCAAATAACTCAATAAACCAATCACATGATCAACTTAGACAAGCAGCTATAAAGTTATACCTTTACTCTGTGGTACTTCATTCTAAAACAATATGTGAGTTAGCATATGTGTCACAATGTAAAAAGAGGAGATACTGCCAACCCAGCTATCTGGAATTTTGTAAATAAGTATATGTCATTTGTGAATATCAACACGATTCATATAAGATACTTGTGTTACAAATGTATTAGAACTGTATGTCAGGTGTATATCAAACTGCTGGTACAGAAGTGTTTGCTGAAAAGGTTGTTGCAAAGTGCTTAAAATGTAACCACAGCATGCCCTACTGGAATAGAAAAGACAAGAAAAGTACTTGCACTATTGTAACTGTTAAGCTGTATATATTTTAACAGTGGAAACTGGAATACAGAAGGTTAACCTCAGAAAAATAGCTGAAATTAAATTACTTTATGAACAGGCCATAAAAAGATGTTATCTTTCAGTTTCAGTGCAGCAAGAGACACAATGTCTAACACTAGGGAGCTTTCTGTATTGTCTTGTAAGTGTTTTATTGTTTTATGACTTCTATCATTTGCCAAATATCTGAGGAAAAGTCCTTGTCTATTTATTTTCATAGGTGGATGCTAAATACTGCTAGCTTTCAGCAGTAGGGGTTTTACCTGGGATAGAGTCAGATGGCAAGAAATGATGTCATTCTGCAAGCTATCTCAGCAGTAATATTTAAGATATTAATTTAAGAACTCTCTGAGAGAGAACATTCTACAGTCTGTCTTGGACCAGACCAGAAGACCACTTCACCACACACTGGCTTTGCTCTGTAAGTAAATTAACTAGGATATAGTAATTCTCTTAGATACAGTCAGGAATATAGCAAAGCTTAATTTACATGTTTTTCTTTATTTGAGACTGTCCTGCAATGTTGTTTTAAATATTCCCAGTGATTTTGAACTCTTATATCACTGTAAATATATACTGAGTATTTTCTTGTTCTTTTATTGTTTATTATTAAATATATTTAAACTTTTCATTGTGGCCAATCTGTCTAGAAGGGTCCATTACCAAATTTCAAAATTTAAAAACATTGAATTTCTGATTATTGAAACCCAGAGGACTAAGGCTTTGAAATATCAAAAGTAAAAAAAAAATATATATATCCAAAATGTTAAAAGTTATAATTTCACATTTTTACAGGGGGCAAGCCCACCTGCACCCCCTTTGTGGGGGCTGTGCCCCCTACACTCCCTGCTACTTAAATATATCAACTCTTAAGACTGCACTGCAATGAAGAGAATGGTAAAGTACAGCAATCAGTACTGACAAGTTTCAGTATTTCAAAACCTTGATCCTCTGGGCTTCCATAATCAGAGGTTCAATGTTTTGAAATTTTAAAATTTGGTAGTGGACCCATTCAGAGATATTAAGTTTTGAGAGTACTTGCATTTTTATTTGGTGACACTGTGTAGACCACTCCTAATAGCCTCGCTATTGGTCAAACTACCATTTGTATTAATAGTAACATTACACAGTAAGATTGTACACCCTTTGTTAAGGGCCTTAAAGTAGCTGATAAGGAGTTGGCTGGTAGCAGTGATAACTACCCTATAGTCTTAGCAAAAGGGGGCATAGCTAGTAAACCTGTGCCAGCCTTTCCCAGGTGAGAGTGTGTATAAAACAAACCTCAAAGAGTGTGTGTCAGCTACGTGGGCAGGGACATGAAGCACTAGTTGGACAGAGAGGGTGCTGGAGGTCTTGGCTTGGCCACTCAGCTGAGATCTCAACTCTATATCTGTGCCAGTGGGGAGTCTTATTGAGGATCTGGAAAAAGAGGAAGAAACCAGCCCCGGACTGACTATGGTCTCTGTGTGCTCTTAAGGGAAATTGCACTTGATGCAGAGAGCTGCATCTGGAAATACTGTGTGTGTAACTTGTCATCCTCCCAATGTACATCCCCCACTAGTGCCAGTGTTGAGGACTGAGGCTCACTGATTACTGGTCCAGTGGTGGGGCATCACAGTATGCATTACTATAGGCAAAGAATAACAATTACTTTAAATTGCCTATTTCTTTTGCCACCAACAGCTTTTTACTGGACTTAAGAGACACATCAACATTTCCAAAGACATTGATGCCAAAACTACAAAACTGTGATACCACCAGACATTCTAAAAACTTTAAATAGTTATTCAAGAGATCTCACTCTACAGTGTTTCTGCCTCACTGTTAATAGTACTAGACATTTGCAAAACTTAGCTTTTGAACAAAAAACAGTACATTGTGTTCTTGCTACTTGCGTAGGAAAAGTTCCCTCACAGTTTCCAAGCAGTGCTACAAAATGGGCTTGTACATCAGTCTGAAACAAATGACAGACACCCACAGGAAGGCAGGCTTCTTTCTCCCTTTACTTTTCCATATGTTGCCAATCAAAGAGTCCACATATACATTATGGATTAAATAAAAACTAATCTGGGTCTCCATATAACAATTGCAAGGACTGAAATTGTGAATCCTGGGATTGCAAAAGCAGACATTGTAAAAGGTATATATAATTTTTTCAGGGGCTACACCTCCCACATTGGGAATTTGTCTCCATACCCCAATATCTTATGTACAAAATACAAGAATGATATACCCCATAAAAAGGGCAAGAATGAAATAATTTCACAATTTTGCGATTCCTAATTTCAGATCTTGAAATTATAGTGGGCAACCCTAGTTTTGGTGTGCCTAGTACAACTTTATTTGATTAGGATAAAAGCTAACTACACCCACTGGCTTACAAAAAATACTTGCTCCCTTATGCATAAAAGAGACAGTGCATGGAAAATGTGGCTCAAAACCAAATGCCCTACACATCTCCAAAACTACAAAGAACATAGAAACCTTACCAAGAAACAACTCTATAAAGACAAAAAACAATTCTACAATCAGGCCCAAGCCAATGACTACTCTAATCCTAATAGATTTTGGACCACCATCAACAAAATTCATCCTTCAGGTAGTCCTGCAACCCCTAACCCCTACCCTAACAGCACTTGTCAGGAAACAGCAACAGTTCTTTACTATCACTTTATTGACTCTATCCATAAACTTAATAACACCGACCATAACACTGACCCCCCATCCGCTATCCTTTTTACACCAATAAAATCCCCTTTTTACTGAAACCAGTCCCCACTGCCTTCATCAAATCACTCCTGCACAAACTGAAACCCTGCTCTCACTATACTGACAGCTTGCCCCCCCCCCCCCAAGCTTGCCACTGTCTCTATTGCCTACTCTATTTCTATACTAGTAAACAGATCAGTCCAGGAAGCGACAATCCCCTCCCTGACATCTGGAAATATTTCTATACAATACCTCTACATAAAGGTGGAAACTGCACTGATTCCTCCAATTTCAGACCCATATCCATTCTTTCCCCGCTCTCAAAAATTCTTGAATAATGCATCCACACACAACTCTTCAAATACCTAATGCATGAAAACCTTCTGACCTCTACCCAACATGGGTTTTGGCATAACCACAGTACTACCACTGCCCTTCTTTCTTTTACTCATACTGTAGCTGAGGCTAGAGACAACAACCAGCTAGTATCCTGTGTATTCCTAGACCTTTCTAAAGCCTTCAATACATGATCTCACTCTAAACAACTAACTAAACTATCTGAACTCAACCTATCTACTTCCACTCTTCACTGGTTCTCCAGCTACTTTATCAACAGGCAACAGTCTGTCAGATGGCTCAGCTCCTTCTCCCCCTTCCTAACTATCCATACAGGGGTCCCCCAGGGCTCTATTCTAGGTCCACTTCTATTCAATATTTTTACTAACAGCCTCCACACATCTGCAATCACTCGTCTCTGATACAATATGCAGATGCCTCTACGCTGATCTCTTTCCCCAATAACATCTCCAACCTCCACAAACTTACTCAAAATTCCTTCCATTCTGTTTGAAGGATGGTTTACAGAAAACCAGCTCATCCTATATCCTTTCTAAATCACTCTATCATCACAAATCTTTCTTTTCTAACTCATCATGCAACAACACCATCATCAAAGTAGAATCACACACAAAGTTCCTTGACACCATAACTGACAATCAATTAAAATTTGATCTTCAGATTCACCAGTGTATCAAAAGCTTACCCTCCCAGTCATTTTTGGTGAAACTTCTACAGATTTTTCTTTCTGTGGTGTTAAGAGGCAAGCATATTGGGAATGGGACTAGAATCTGCAAGGAGGAACGTGATTTTACCTTTAGGCCCAAATTGACATGTATGGCGGTAAAAATTCAGAGAAATGCAGGGGAAAGATTGGACACACACAACATTTATAGACCACCAAATGGGAAACAGTGAAATATTTAAAGAAATAGTAATCTGAGAGATCACCTTTTAAGTGCCAGATGTGTATGTCTTTGCATCCACAATTCAGATAAAGAATGAAATCACAGTCACTCTGCTATGAGAGTTTCAGACAGAGGGGTAAGTAAAAGGGAATTCAAAGGATAAGATAGTTTATATAATGATTTGGAAAGAAATGGCTCTAGGAGACATGATAGTGAAGGTCACTTTGGATAATAATTACTGTTCAATAGTAGGGTTGTTACAGATGAATACTGCAATTTAGTTAAAAAACTAGAAATAAATACAAAGTTTACAGAATTATAAATAGTGGATTATAAAAAGACAGAAGGAATAATGGAGACATATCTGAAGGACTAGTATAAAAGACAAAGGTAAATAAAATATAGGGGCAATTAAGGAGACTGTTCCAAAAAGAGAAGAAAAGAGTTTAACAGGTCAGTCAAGTTACTCTGAAAAATGCATTTCACTGCCACAACATGAATCATGACCAAACCAAATATACGCAAGGAGACAGGGTGCATAGATTAAAACAAATTGTACAATCCAAAAGATTTTTTGGATACAACATGAATCATGCCATATTCCTATTTCCTGAAGTGGCATTATGACATACAGAATGAATGCACACAGAAGCAGCACAGGCTGTCACAGTGTCACCCACGCAAGGTAGTATCAGGTGGGAAGCCGTTCATGTTGATAAGATACTGTATACTTGTCTTACCCGTTGAGTCTTTACAACTGCCTCTCACCCATTAACAATGTTATTTATAGTTAGCATTTGGATTTTCAGCAATGTCCATGCTGGGTGCTGGAAGCATGCGTAGCTTGTAATATTTGGATAGACTTAAGTAAGTAACTGCATTTTCTCCTTCTCCGTTGGGTATATGCCTTGGCTTACCCCAACACAGATATGCACAGGTAGCTCATGCATCCCCTTACATCTAAAACTGCAGTACTATAAACATGTATAACTATATATATGTGTGTGTACACACACACAAAGTCACACATGCACCTAGAAGCACACACACAAACACACACACACACACACACACACACACACACACACACACACACACACACACACACACACACACACACACACACACACACACATATCTATATATCTAATATCTCTCTCTCTCTTGCTCTCTCTCTCTCTCTCTATATATATATATATATATATATATATAAAGTGCGCGTATGCGTGTGTGTGTGTGTGTGTGTGTGTGCAATATATATATATATATATATATATATATATATATATATATATATATATACATACACATACATACACCCAACAAAACATAGAATGCCGACAACCATATGGCTGATACAGTATGATCGGCTTTCGGAATTCCGACAATGCAGAATCGGCATCTCACTATAGTGCGGAATGGAAAAATTTCCATTCCTGCACTGTAGTGCAATCTCGGAGTTGGTATATTAAAGTTACGGGGGGTGTGGGGGGGTGGAGCAGTTGAAAGGAAATTTTATTTTCCTTTTATATGGTCCACTTACAATGTCGAGATTTCGGATGTCGGCAATATGGTTGTCGGCATTTTGAAATTTCGGCATTGTGAAATAGATCCGTATATATATATATATATATATATATATATATATATATATATGGATCTACTTTAGTAGATCGAGTTATAAGAACGCCGAAGACAACATAACCGAGACTAAAACGCTAAAACCACACATGAACGAAAATTGAAAATGTGGAATAGTATATATTCAAAGGCTACTAACTAGCTTGTGTTATCTGTGAGTAGTAATATGGTATGTAACTGTATATCAGTTCACTAGGTTCTACGGTAAATCAGAAAGATAAATCCCACTACCGATGTCTGATTTCACATTTCTGATGTCTTAATTTACGTTCTGTGCACTGTGTTTTGTAAAATAAAGGTATACCCCTTAAGCTGATTGAGTTAACTGAAAGTGTAAAAGGTTGAAACTTGAATCTGCGAAGATTGCCTTCTAGTTTAATTTGTTAGCAGTTGAGCCATGAGATGTAATGATATACTACAGTAACTGATTATACTATGGCCTGGACAGTGACAGCATATGTAAGGTGGCTTATTGCATGTAATTTGAGCTGTGAAATGTTATAAAAGGGTATACCACTTTAACCTGTTGTACTAAGTACCGGAAATTTACTGGAAAGTAAAGATGGCTGATGTGACGTACAGCGTTCCAGGAAGTATTGGAACTGTGTGTGAAATGATGCGGTCACAGAAAGGAAAGAACATGCTTGTTGTGGATGGCTATCTCTATCATTTGGAAAAGTCCTGTAAGTCTAAGAAATACTGGGCTTGTAAATACAAATGTAGAGACAAATGTAGAGGAAGAGCTGTAATGATTCATGTAAATGATGGTGAGGAATTATGCAAGTCAGGCACCCATAACCATGCTGGGGAACTTTGTGAGATAGAAAAGTATTCAGTGTGTAGTAACTTAAAGCAAAGGGCTGAGCTATCAAGAGATACACCATGTTTAATTGTGGATGATGTGCTTGCTTCCACATTGTTAGAGTTAGCTGCAAGTATGCCTAGTAGGAAATGTTTGTTGCAACAGATTACGAGAGTGCGAAAGAAACACTTTACAGCAATGATAGATGATTCTTTAACATTGGAAACTTTAGATGTTACGCTATTTCCGTTGAAGGATGGAATGTTTTTGCAAAGGAAATCTGTTGATGTTGCCAGTAATACTGTTGTAATAGTGTTTACCACTATTAATAATCTGTATGATATGTCCAGAGTAGCAATTTGGCTAATGGATGGAGCATACTTTAGTAAAGGGACTGTATGTAGACAACTGTACAGCATTCACGGATTAAAGTACAGAGCTTACAGTAAGTCAGTACCCTTGATATTTTCACTGTTGTCTAAGAAGTCCTTAAGATCTTACAACATGATGTGGAACTGTCTGTTTGAATTGATGGCAGCAGAAGGATTTGAAATCAATGTCAGCTATGTGTTGTGTGATTTTGAAATAGCAGCTTTAAAAAGTATGAGACTGAACATTAATGGTGCTGTTTCGAAGGGCTGTTTTTTCCATTATGAAAGGAATATCTGGCGTAAACTGCAGTCTCCTGGGTTAGCTGGGTTGTACAACAGTTCATATAGATTTCAATTGTCAGTGAAGTGTTTGGCAGTGTTAGCATTTCTGCCAGATGATGAGGTGTTGCCTGCCTTTCAGTTACTACGTGCTAATTTTCCTCCTGAGGGCTCTGATTTGCTAAAGTATTTCTCAGACTGGTATTTATTGGGGAAGCAGAGAAAATTCACTACTAGACATAATGTAGTGTCTAGATTTCCACCTTTGTTTCCTGTACAATTTTGGAATGTGTGGGAGTTGAATGCTTTATTTCTGCCACGTACCCAAAACTCTGTAGAGGCGTGGCATAGGCGGCTGAGATGTTTGTTGGGGAATTATGCAACGGATTTGTGTGTTATGATGTTCACTTTAGCCAGGGAACGGATGAGTTGAGAATCCGGATGTCTGCAGGCTGTCCACCATCGCCTAAGAAATGCCGGTTACTGCAGAGGCAATGCCAGTTTGAGTTTTTGTTGGAACACAAAGCAGATTACTCTGTATTGGAGTTTCTTAAAGCCATAGCAGCACTACTGAATATATGAAATATGTGTACTGCACTGATGGGAAGAATTGTAATTGGTTTGAGTACTTTTATTGTGGCGATGTCATGTTTTTGAGCACTGTTCTGTTGGAAATGTCCTGTGGAAAATGGCAATATATTGCAATTAATTGTTTTGCAACACAAACATACGTATCTGTCGATGCACATATGGGTGTTGTGTGAGCGTTTTCAATAAGTTATGGCATTGGATGGGAGTGATACATCACGTCACATCACCTGATTATTTTCGGTGTTTTGTGCTTTGTTTTTTTGCTGTTTCAGTTAAGTAAATTCAGTATTATGAGGTTTGTGCATGTTCAGTTTCGGTTTTGTGTGGTTGCGGCGTTTTAGTCTTGGTTATATTGTCTTCGGCATTCTTATAACTCGATCTACTGAAGTAGATCCATATGTATACATATATATATATACATATATATATATATATATATATATATATATATATATATATATATATATATGGTTTTCACTTTACAATCCTGAAATACTGAAATATCAAAATTCAGTATCTCGAGACTGTAAAGCTGAAAACTTAAAAACACAAAACCCCAAAAGCACAAAATTTTAAATTGCGACTGCCCACATGCACAATTCACACACAAACAAGCAAACATACACCTTTCTCCCTATACTACAAACCAACACAACATACACAAACACAACAAAACAAATACATGCACGGACCCTATATATATATAAGCAGGGGGGCAAGCCCCCCTGCACCCTCGCTACTTATATATACTATCTCCAAGATCTCACTAAAAACAAAAACACACAGAAACCATCACTACACATTCTACTCTCCCCCTGCACAAACACACATCACATACGTACAAATACCACCACTCTCAACACTTACACACTCACAATCTTACCTACCTACCCTAACCCACACCTCAAAACTCCAAACACACTCACACACACTAAAATCCCTACCCAAAACCCCTAGTAAAACATCACTTATCTGAATCTCCAGCTACATCCACATACCAGACCACACATTACGAACACAGGGAATCCCACATCACATACATGCCTCCACAACCACAGATTCAACATTTCCACATTTGGCATTTTCACATTCGGCATTCTGTACTTTCCCGCAAGTGCAGTTTAGACACTTTGGTCTCGAGCTACTGAAGTTCGATATTTCAGTAGTTTGAGTTTCTGAAGTGAAACCATATATATATATATATATATATATATATATATATATATATATATACATACATACATACACACACATATATATATATATATATATTATACATTAAATATAGATAGATCATGTGTACAAATAATATATATTACTATGCTGTTGATTTCAACAAACATAAGTCAAACTACTGTTAACGTTCAGAATGATATTTATGTTTGCATAAATATTTGCTTATTATGTTGCTATGTAGGGCTTACCTGATTAATGAACCTGTATGCATATATAGATATAGTTAGATATAGAATAGATACAGATATAAGATATATATATATATATATATATATATATATATATATATATATATATATATATATATATATATAAATATAAGCTATAGAGGTAATATATATATATACATATATATATATATATATATATGTGTGTGTGTGTGTGTGTGTGTGTGTGTGTGTGTGTGTGTGTGTGTGTGTGTGTATATATATATACAGATATAGATATATAGATATATATATTTATATATATGTATATATATGTATATATATATATATATATATATATATATATATATATATATATATATATATATTCATATTTACTGATGTAAGAATATGTTTATAAGAATATTTTCTTATACTTTCTCCATATTACTATGCTGTTGATTTCAACAAACATAAGTCAAACTATTGTTAACATTCAGAATGATATTTATGTTTGCATAAATATTTACTGATTATGTCGCTATGTAGGGCTGACCTGATTAATGAACCTGTAGGTATATATAGATATAGTTAGATATATAATATATACAGATATAAGATATATATATATATATATATATATATATATATATATATATATATATATATATATATATATATATATATATATATATATAAATATATGATGATAGATATATATATATGTGTGTGTGTGTGTGTGTGTGTATACAGATATAGATATATAGATACATATATTCATATATATATATATATATATATATATATATATATATTCATATTTACTGATGTAAGAATATGTTTATAAGAATATTTTCTTATACTTTCTCCTGCTGTCTTTATAGTGTATGTATATGCATACATGTATTGTGACACATTGAGTAAAGGAAAAGTGTAATTCACTTTTAAGTATGTTGCAATATGGAGTGTAGGTAAATTTCCGAATGGTTACTCAGGCAAATAGTACACATTAGTTATCTTAAAAAGGCACTTATTGCCAGTTATACTGATGAAAAAGGAAGAAGCCTTGAAAAATAGAAGCAGGAAGTTCTTTCCCCATCTGGAGATTCACAGTGTGAAAGGATTAAGTGCCTAGTTGGGGCTAACTTGTGGAATTATACTTCAAAGTGATATTTGATGTTTAATGTTACATTTGGGACCTTGTCAAAGCCTTCAGCCTAGGACTTTTTTAGGCAGCTTATATATGGAACGACTGCGAAAAACTGTTATTTTTGATGGAAAAATTACCAAAGGTACTGATTTTGTTTTTGTTTTGAGCCAACTGGGGTATTAAATTTAATTTTCTTTGTGACTTTATGAAGGTCCTGCTTCCGGTGTCTCCATGGATGCTACACTAGTGGAGAATTTAGGCAGCTGGCCATAGACTGCAAGCAGTTGACCACAAACTTGTCATTTTCAAATCTTCACAGTACCTATCCTGCTAAGTGCAAACCATGATTGGTCTAATAATTCCCTACAGCACTGTAGCTATATTCCTGGTATGGTTTCTAATGATCCCAGCCATGGAGGACCTAGCAGGACTTGTGGAGTTACACTCAAGGACTGATATAAAGATGTTTCAACAACAGCAACAACTAGTTGCCCTTGCCACTATAGCTACCAACATTTATTAGTAAATGACACAATGTTCAAAACTGAAATGTCTGCTTCTAAGTCTAATGCTGAAGTAAAATGTACTTACTTTTGTGAAACAAACAACAGCAGGTAATGTGTTCATTTGTTTAAAATGTGAGGATGGGGTTACATTACTAAGTTATGTGCTACCAACACTGAAGAGAATGCTATAAATGCAAAAACTGAAATGCATGCTGTTAATAAAGTTCCTATGGAACTGAAGAAAATAATATAGGATAATTGAGTCAGCACTATTGACATTGTTTTGCAACCAAGATAATGAGGTGCATAGTGTTTGAGAAGAAACGGGGTTTCGAGCTCTACTAGAATTCTGGAAGCATTATTATCAATGTTATGGATCTCTTGCTGTTTAATCATGCGATTAGTAGCAACCAGAAAGTGAAAGTAATATGCATTCATGATGACAGAAAATAGTATCTCCCTTACACATGTAGAAATTCAAACAGATTTAGGAAAGATATTTTTTTTCCTATTTTTTTTTAATTTATGAAGCTTGTAGTTGTAATTTCTGATTTAAATCATCATGTAATATTAGGTAGATTTTTGCCATTTTAAAGCACTGTAGAAAATACAGGATGATGGAGAATCTTTAGACAATGTGACAGGCTGATAAACTTAACAAGAAAATCATGAAACAGTGTTTTAATACACCTAATGTATGGGATGGCAGTAAGCCATTGACACTCATACAGAGATTCAGAATCTAAGCAGGTGGAGGGATTTAACATAGAAGCTATGAAAGGAGTTAGAATTTAATTGCGGTAAGCCGGTAAAAAGGATCCTATCTGTTATCAGAAGCATACCCCAATCAAAGAACAATAGAGCAACAGAAATCTAAAATGTAATATAAGTTATTATAGGAACTGAAGAGGAACCAATAAAAAAACTCTTAGTTAAGAATCGGTACCAGATATAAGTCAGCACAAGTTTTTAGTTGAATCTAGAGCAGAATCTGATGTTAAAAAAGGGATAATTAGTACGGCATATAAATTTTGCATGATAAGTATAGAAATCAATCAGAGGAGGTCAGAAAAGATTGGGAAAAGAGATTAGATATGAAATTCACAATGAAACAATGGGAGGACATATGTATGGCTCACAAACATGTAACAAAATCTAAAAGATTTATGATTTTTGCCTGGAAGTATTTACATAGATACTTTTATACCCCAAGCAGACTCCAAATAATTTTTTCTCAAGTAGACAGCAAATTTTGGAGTTACAATAGGGAAGAAAGATATAACTGGGAACATATATTTTGGGAGTGTAATGAGTTGGCAGACTAAAAATTCCCTACAAAGTACTCTGTCAGGAATACCGGGTGAACAAATGAGTGTAACTAAGGAAATTATTTTTTTGAGCTGGGAATATACCTCTCAACTGTACAGATTTTTGCAGAATGTCCAGATGTCTTGCTTTTAAGACATTGAGAGGTATGGCTGAGATACAGCATCTGAATTGTTAAGACACAGTAAGGCCTTGTTAAGTTTAATTGTGGTGGCTGCCAAAAAAAGCAATTACTAGAAAAATAGAAATAAAAATCTAAACTGTCTATATATGAAGTAGTGAATATTTTAACAGCTATAAAAGAACAGGAAGTGGGATCTTTAGAAAAGGGTAGGAGTAAATTACATAGAAAAATGGAAATTTGGGGATCAATAAATACAGAAAAAATGTTTTGGAAGAGAAATGAGGCTTAAGAGAAGGCAGGAATTAAATAATTTATGTAATGTTGCTTAGATTATAGGATATATGGCAATATATATGATGCATAATGTTTGTAAATATGAACTTGTTAAAATGTTTGATTGCTTTTATATAAATGTTAAGTTTGCCTATGTGATAAGTGATTATTCAGTAAAGGTGTTTTAAGGTATGAGACAGCACACAGATGTACAAAAAGCATTAGAAAAGAAACTAAGACCAGTAGAGAAATTTGAGCGAGAACCCTCAGAGCAAAGAAATCATAGTAATTAGTAAGAAAGGCGCAGTTATGGGCATGCACAGTTCTGAATCCACTTTTACAACTGTAGAGCAGACAATCTGCATGGATGCAGACTGTAAACAACAGGCATTTTTAAGTAAGGAAAGAATAAAACTTGATGAAACACTTTGTTCTGAGATACCTTTTACAGGGAAAGGTCAATGTCGAAAGAGAAAAGTGAAAGACTGAAATCCACTCACTGTAAGTTAAAGGGGAAGAAACCTAAAAGAAACGAGCATGTAAGAAGCTTGTACGTCTGAATGTATGATAGTTGAGAAAGTAAAGCAGATGGTGATTGTTGTTTAGAACTAGCTTTTGCAAGCAAAGACAAAGGAGAAGTTGCAGTACCAGAGTTTTGGCAGAAGAACCTACAACTTCCACTTCAAGGCAAGTTACTGAAGAAGTAATCCTGAGTTGCTGGACTTACATATAATCTCCATTTTAAAAAAGCACAATGGCAAGATGATACTCCAGACAGGACGAGAGAGACAGAGAGAGTATAAAAAGGATACGGGGTAAGATAGTGAAAAGGATTTTCACCCCTATTTTGAGCAGAATGATGACCTCTTATATAGAGTAAGTAAGGTTAAGGAAACAATCCTGCATCTTAGTCACACATTAGGAGGTCACTTGACAACAGACAAAGCCAAAGCAAGAGTACTACCTAGGCACAATAAAAGGGAGGGAACATTTATTTGCTTTGTGTCAGAAATGCAAGAAAACTGCACCCCATTCAGGGTATAAAAGTCCCTTGGGCCTCATATTTATCATATAATTTCTCTTTGAATATACTTCTATGGACATTGGGGGCCATTAGTAAAGTCTTGTAATGAGCACCAGTGTATACTAGTCATATAATGGTCTATGCTCTCAAATTTCCAAAAGTAGGGTGATTCTATGGCAAAGTGGGCTAAACCATTTTACTGCACACCAGATGACCCATGCATGTTTGATTAGTGTCATGGGTGCTGGATGGGCTGCTGGGGAGGATGGAAATGAGATACCTATGTTGTCTTACCTATTCTGGAGGGTGGGAAGCAGCCTAGACATACTGCAATATCATATGAGCCTAGCAAGCTTTGTGTTGCATAAGCTGTGAGCCACTTATTTGGGGGGGGGTGAACATGTGCTGAAGAGCACATGAGCACACACCCCCCCAAATAAGCTGCGTTATCATGTGCTGAAGAGCACATGCACTTCCCAAAGGAAGTGATTACAGAGCTGACAAGGTTTCCACAAGGGAACAAGAGTTAAGGTATACTGTCCAGCAGCAACTTGACACAGCACCTGTATCCTCAGTCTACTCACTGATCCCAGATGTGGCTCTGCTTGAGCTCAGGGGAGACTAAGGTGGGTCCAGCAGATCCAGTAAATGAGGAGAGTAGCTGGTGGCAGCTAATGGTCAGTTGCAGGGAAGGACACATGTTTTTTTAAAAGCAGTGCCATTACTCAAAACTTATACTAAGGTTCTTACTGTGAAGCTGATGCTATTACTCTGCAGAGTGGGTATTCCTAAAGGGATATTATCTAACTGACGAAGGTATTTTTTTAATGTTGGGGACCCTGCATCAGTTATGTCAGTGCTTTACAGTCATGCAGTTGAAGGCATCAGTCTACCATCCATAGACTGATGAGGTTTAATAAAACACTGACATTCATGCTAAGAAAAGGTAATGCTGCAGATGGTGACAGCTGGGACTAGTTATCACCCTACTTACTTTTGGCAATCAGATGAGAGCCACAAGCTTCAAGCAGGTTAAGCCCATTTGACCTTTTGTATGGTAGGTACACAAGATAGCTGCTTGACCATTCTAATAAGACAAGATGTCATTTAAAAGTGTGATAAAGTGCTATGTTACTCTGTAAGAAAGATTAAAGTGGCAATGCTCTCAGTAAACAAACACATGCAGAGAGCTCATGAAATGAAGCAAGTTTATAATAAGAATGCCTGACCTAATGAACTTAACCTAGGAAATCAGGTACTAGTGCTAGCACGCTCCATGGAAAACTCATTTTTGGGCAAATAATGGTGGCCACTTGAGATGATGAAAAGAATAAATGCAATAAACTAGAAAGGGTAGATAGAAGAAAGAAAGAAGGCAAAACTAAATTATGAAATTAATATTCTGAAGCCATGGAAGGAAGACAAGCAGTCTTCAGAGAACGTACAAGCTGCAGTTTATACAGGAGAGAGCAGGGAGTCTTTACCTGAAGTATAGGTAAAGGCATTTCTCAGAAATGCCTGAGAGATCTAAACTGATATAACATAACATAGGGACAACATATATATGTATATATGTATACAAGTCACAAAACCAGTTTTGAAGAGAAGTTCAAACTAGGCATAGTTTTTGGCATCTACTTCTCTAAAGCCAAGGCAAACACCAAATGATTTTGGCTGACAAAGCTTGCATATGATTGCAAGCTAGATGCTGTCAATGAATCCCCTAAAGACACCAATACCCTTCAATAGGACTTAACAAAAGACAAACAACTGGTACCAGAGACAGTGACTAAAACTCAGTGTGAAAAAATGCATAATAGTACTCTTTGGAAAGATGACTATTCCTGAAAATTACCACATTGATAATACACCCCTAAAAGTAGAGCCAGTGGTCAGACACTGGGAATGTTTGTTGATAGTAACCTGATCTTTTACCACCATGTGTCTATTGTGGTAAGAAAACTCATTCTACACTGCATAGCTTATAAGTAAGAGTATGACATCCAGGTCCAAGGAGGTCATTTTTCTGATATACTTAGCTCTCATTAGACCAGTCTTGGAGTACAATACACCCCTTGGTACATACCTGACCAAGCACTGGCAATAGCACAGGTTCATAGGTGTGTACTAGGCTAATGGCCCTGGGGCCTTTACAAGCCTAGCCCATAGAAGTGCCCTGGCATTGTGCCACCCGTCGTTAGTTCCCAGTGCCTGTATCAAGTAGAGCCACTGGAGTGATCCCCAGGGTGAACTTTCTATTTCCAATCCAGTCATCAAGATTTCTCTTGAAGAGGGCCAGTGAGGTGCTTTGCTTGACATGTATGGAAAGTCTATTCCAGAGCATGGGCAGTCTCTGGGTTATGTACATGCCCCTCCAGCATGTTCTGTTGATTGTGGCAATGAGGTTGAGGTGTCTACAGTGTGTGGTGCGGAGGGATTGGGATTTCTTTAGATGTAGCATTTCTAACAAAGCTGGGTCAGACATGGCTTTGTAAGTCAAGCAGAGATCACCTCTTAGTAGACGATATGAGACAGAGAATAGCTGGAGTTTTTTTAGTCTGTCCGTATAGGACATGTGTTTAAGGCCTAGGATCCTCTTCGTGAGGTACTTTTGTGGCCTCTTCAGCTGTTGCAATTGTCTAGTGAGGTACACGCCAATTGGGGCATTATACTCTATGATTGGTCTAATGAGGGAAGAGTAGAGAGAAATGATGACCTCTTTCTTTCTGGATGCAAACCCCTTGGTAATGAGATGTGCACATAGAAGGACTTTCTGACCACAGTGGCAATGTGGTGGTCGAAGGAGAGGTTGCTGTCAACCTGTGTCTCCAGATCTCTTATAACGCTTTCAGTGTTCAGCGGGCTCACATCGATGTGGTAATTAGTGGGAAATTAGTTTTTCCCAAAAGGGATGATGGCACATTTTTTGGCATTAAGCTTAAGGCCATGGTTTCGACACCAGTCATTGGTTTCAGTGAGGCCTTTCTGTAGGATGTCTGCATCACTTGGGGAGTTAATAATGGCTCCCAGTTTTCAGTTATCTGCAGATTTGGTCAGCCAGAGTCCCTCTGTGTTGGCCTGGACATCTGATAAGTAGATGCCAAACAGGAGAGGACCCAGGACTGATCCCTGTGGGACCCCACTTGCGACTGGTCGGCAGTCTGACTTAGAGTCCGCTACTTTCACACTGTGTGTTCTATCTGTGAGCCAATTTGCAACCCACCTAATGATATAGGGGTTGATGCTTAGTTTGGTGAGTTTATCAATAATTTCTGAGTCAGGAATGGTATCAAAGGCCTTGGCCAGAACAAAGTAGGCTGTATGAGTTGCCTTACCTTCATCCACCACTCTGGTGACTGACTCAAAGAAGTCAACCAGGTTGAGCAGGCATGATCTACCATTCACAAAACCAAATTGCGTGGGATCTAGAGATGGGAGATTCCTTATATCCTTGTTAATTAGGTCCATGATGATGTGCTCCATAGCCTTACATATCAGACTCGTCAGGCCTCCTTTATGGAAAGGGATGACTGTAGCAGTGCGCCATTCAGTAGGGACAAAGCCTGAGGTGAGGCTGTGAGTGAACAGAGCACACAGATGTGGTGCCAGTTCACTTTGTAATTCATGTAGAACACAGCCAGGGATATTGTCGGGTCCCATGGAAGCTGTATTCTTGGCCTTAGACAATGCAGCTTTAACCTGTGCTGCAGTAATGCAGGGTACCTGGCATTCTTCCAGTATTGAGATTGGTCCTTTGGTGGGGAGAGGGGTAAAGTTGGCACTGAATATGTTGGCATGAGAGACCACAGAGGTTACTCATGAAACAAATACAGGGAGTAAACAACAAGTCCTCTGCAGACCGTCTCAAAGCCTTATCCCGGTACTCAGTCCCCTATAGGCTGCTGCATGGCAACCTATGCCTAGCCTACAAGGAGTCATCATATCCCACATTGCTGGATTTGTTGCTCATTTGCAAAGCAAATAGCATCAGAAATACCCATTCTAAACACTAAAACTTCATTTGAAACACAAACAGGACATGTTGGAGAAGCAAGTATATGTCTCAGAGATTACCCCTTCTCTGGAAGAGGCTACCCATCCATGTGAGACAAAGCTCATCCCTCACCTTATTCAAATGCAGCACAGACCAATGGATGGGAAATCACAAACTTCCAGTTTGGCACTTGCATCCCTAATGGACAGGGGAAGCCAGTGAATGCTTGATGTGTACAAGCCTATATTGTAATCATAAAATTCATTGGGGTGTTTACATATGACAGCAATATTTTGGTAAATTTAAGGTAAGCTTAGCTAGGCTTAAAATGACTCCTGGTCCAATAGCCTAGTAACCACTTATGGTCCCATGAGTGGAAAAGTCATGGAATGATTGGAAAATTCCAAAAGTGATAGTCCCTAAATCTGATTTTATTTTTTTTATCCTTTGTTGACCAGCTTGGTCCTACTAGGCTAGTGATCTCTTTTCAGGACAGACCTGAGGTGGTATTTATACTATGGAAGTAATGACTTTAGGAAACCAAATAGCATTTAGAGTTTGATTAGAATTCCATAACAAAAATTGACAAGTTGACAAAGAACTTATGGAAGGCCAGCTACTTGACAAAACTAGATCAGATGATAAGATGCTACCAGATACCACATAAGCCATCTTCTAGAAAAAAAAGGTTTTGTAATCACTCCTGATGGTCTACTTCAGTGCAGAGTGTTACCACCATCTGGTTTACATGGAGTCCCAGCCACCTTTTAGGGCTGATGGATAAAACACTGAAGCCTCACTCATGATATGCTGCTATGTATATGGATGATGTGGGTGTTCATTCAGAGGACTGGGAATCTCACTTATCTAAAGTGCAGGTTGTGTTACAATCCATAAGACAGATGGCCTTGACTCTGAATTCTAAGAAAAGTACGCTGCGTGCAGCAGAAACTAAGTACTTGGGTACCATATAGAAGAAGGATGGTAATGAAATGACTTGGGGGAAAAACAGAGACCATAAAAACCTAGTCTGTATCTTCCAGTAAGAGACAGGAAAATTGCTCTTAGGACTTACTGGGTACTACAGAAAATTTGTGCCTACTTTTGCAACTACTGCCTGTCCTTTGAAAGATCTCACAAGAAAGAAACCTCTTGTCAAAGATGCAATGGTCTCTTAAGGCAGATAGAGCAATAAATGAATTAAAAAGCATCCCATGTCATGAACCTGCCTTGATCACTCTTGATTTTACTGAAGAGTTTCCCTTATATACTGATGTATCAGAGGAAGGTTTGGGGGGGAGTGCTTTCCCAAGTCATTCAAGGTGAGCAGCACCCTGTGTGTTACGTCAATAGGAAATTAAGCAATGCAGAAAGGAGATACTCAATTATTAACAGAGAGTGTCTAACAAAAGAATAGGCTTTTATGCTGTGAAATACTATCGGTTCGGCATATACCTAAATTTGTAACAGATCACATAATTTTGCAATGGTTGAGCAGGCAAACTGATAGCAATACAAACTTACTGGTGGGTACTTTCCCGCCAAGCTGTTCTGTATCCCACATGACTAGCATAGCCATCTGAAATACTGATGGGTCATCCATGGCCAACAACATGTCATTATGATGCCAAAACTCCTGCTTTTGTGCTGAGAAATGAGTAGCTGTAACATGTTGTGTAATGTATGTTGGCAGATGACTACAAATTAGATGCTGTCACTGAATCCTCTAAAGACACCAATAGCCTTCAGGAGGGCCTGACAAGGACAAACAAATGGTGGCAAAACCATTAATTAAAGCTGAGTGTGTATGATGCCTTTAAAAGTATTGCAGTAAGGATCATAGGAATATTCTCATGGTTGTTATCTAAATAAACTATTAACTGGCAACTAAGGTTGTATATGAGGAAGCTGTTGGAAAGCAGTAGACTAGGAATTTAATTTTTCACCTGGATGATCATCTGAAGGTAGACCTTAGAAACTTGGAGTGAGAGAGGCCAGCAAAGGCAGATATATAGAAGCATTTTTTGGAAGCACTTGTTTACAGAGCTCAGAGCTGGACCCGGAGAGGTTAGCAACTTTGGCCTTTTCTCATAAAGGCAGGCTGTATCCTGGAGGATCTGTGTGGACCAAGAATATTGGATAAAAGCAGCTATGATTTTGATTTACTATTGACTGGTGAAAATAGACATGTTTTATGTAAGTCCTGTGTGCATGTGTGTCTGTGTGTGTGTGTGTGTGTGTGTGTGTGTGTGTGTGTGTGTGTGTGTGTGTGTGTGTGTGTGTGTCTGTGCATATGTGAGTGTGCGAGCATGAGTGTGTGCATACACACACACACACACATATTTTATATATATATATATATATATATATATATATATATATATATATATATGTGTGTCTACTGATTTCAGTCAAGTAGCCCATACATTGACCTCAGAAACCTCAACCCCAAAAGGTTGACAAATGAACATCTGTACATTACCACGCATGTGCTGAGAAATATTCTTGGTGCATGAAATTTTCAAACATACAAAAAATAAATAAAATTGTTTTTTGCAAGGGACAAGCACCCTTCACCCCCCATATCCCCACTAGTTATATATACTAACTCCTAGACTGCACAGTCCCTGGGTAAAGGGATTATTCCTCTACCTGGGGATTGTCAATCACACACCCTTGTCGACCATCTGTATATATCAACCAAATGCAGTTGCTTAAACAAATGTCGGCAATTAAGCCTTTAACCCAAATGCAGGAGCCCAAGCAATTTGTTTCCCAGGGAAAGAAATTGCTTATATGCCGTTTCGCTATTTTGTCTTTTTGTGCTTTCACGTTCGATCAAGACGCATTTGAAAGAATGCGTCTTCAATCATATAATAGGAACCCTAATTATATATTTCAACTCAAAGATCACTGAACAGTGGTGAAAACAGTAAACTCCCCCAACCCACTGAGTGTGAGTTTGCTAAGAGCACCCACATTTTAGAATATCTATAGCTGTGTAAGCCAAACAAAACCATTCACTTATGCACTAATATCACAAAACTAAATGTACCTTGTCAAACATACATTGTTGTATGAAATAAGCATCAATGTAATGTGTAAAATACAAAATTACACTAAATGCATTTGGGCCAAATGTGCTCTGGCCAAATGAATAAACTCTAAAATTATTGCCAAACAGAAAATAGCAAACGGAGTCGACAAACACGGCTCGGCACTGAAGAAAACTCACTTTAATAAAAAAAAATAAAACTCAGAAAGCGCTTTCACATGGGTTAACCTTGCTTCCTCAGACTGTTACACAAACACCAACAGCCTGTCTCTATTTAAAATACAAAAAGATACAACTCATTATGTAACAGTCTGAAGAAGCATGGTTGACCCATGTGAAAGCGCTTACTAAGTTTTATTGTTTTTTATTAAAGTGAGCTTTCTTCAGTGCCGAGCCGTGTTTGTCGACTCCGTTTGTTATTTTCTGTTTGGCAATACTTCATCTCTGATGGTAAAGTTGTGTTTCTGCAAACTCTAAAATTAGATTAAATGAACTAAATGAATTTAGATCAAGTGCATGAAACCCTATAATACATTATATATATATATATATATATATATATATATATATATATATATATATATTTATATTTATTTATTATTTATTTCAGTTTGGTGACCGGGGAGGTCCACTGGGCTCAAGAGCCCGTTTTCAGTGGAGGCCCGGGGAGAAAAGCTCCACAGTACAATGTTAAATCACATAATGAAAATACTAGAAAAATACATAGAACAATTATTACAATCAAAATAGTTGGAAATTCCACAAAACAGTTGGTATACAGTATGAATTCATTTAAAATTAAGCAACTAAGATGTTAAGAAGAATTGTCCAGGAGGACGACAGGCATAGAACATAAGGTTAGAAGAGGGGAAGTTAGTTACATTAACAATATATGACTAAGAGGCAAATTAGAGGTAAAACGTTTAGCCAGGAGAGAAGGAGGAGGGGAGCTTGGGAGGTATAGAATGAAGAGTGCAGTTACATTTTCTTTGAGTGTGCAGGTGGCAGTGGAGTTGTGTTTTGAAGGAGTGTAGGTTGTCACAGGTCCTCAGTGTAGAGGGCAGGGCATTCCATTTTTTAGCTAGGGTAAAGGAGATTAGAAGCTGGCAAGCTGGGCGCTCTGGTTTGTGGATGGAAATAAGGTTTTGGTGAGAAGATCTGAGGGGTCTGGGGGGGTATAAGGTTGAAGAATATTTGATAGTGCAGGGCAGCTGCTAGGTTGAAATATTAGTTTGTGGGCTGAGAAAATCTGGAGGTGGTCTAGTTCAAGCCAATTTAAAGTTTGAAGGGAGGTGCAGTGATGAGAGAGGGAATTTGCCTTGGTGGCGAATTTGGAGATTTTATTGTAGCATACTTCCAGTTTGGTGGTTAGGGTGGAAGATAGATTTGTAAACAGAGGAGCAACATATAGAAGAGATGGGGGGAGATAGGTAGTGGCCAAGGTATGTCTAGTAGAGGGGGAGAGGAATTATTTGTTTCTGTATAGGAGGCCAAGTTTTATGTGGGTTTTCTTGATGTTAGGTTGGATGTGGGTATTGAATTTTAAGTGTTCATCAATGGTGACCCCTAGTAGTTTGGCAGAGGGAACGATGTCAATGATGGAGTTGTTAAGGCTAGTAATTTGAAATTAGTTTTTTTTCAGTGGGGGAGGATTTAGAGTGAGTGAATAGAAGAATCTTAGTTTTGTTAGCATTTAGTGAGAGGTGGTTTTGGTGCATCCATTTTTCAGTGGTTGAGAAGGCGGTTTGAGTTAAAGTCTTGAGTTCTGTAAGGTTAGAGGCATAGCAGATCAAAGTTGAGTCGTCTGCGTATTGGACAATTTTGGTATTGGGAATAGCTTTGTGGAAATCGTTAACGAAGATGTTGAATAGCAGAGGGCCAAGTATGGATCCTTGGGGAACTCCTGTGGGGGTGGAAAGGAAGCTGGAGAAGGCTTGGCCCCATTTCATGGCTTGAGATCTGTCTGAGAGGTAGCTGGAAAACCAGGTTAGAGTTTTTGGGGAGATGTTGAGGTTAGATAGATGGTTTAGTAGATGGGAGTGGGAGATGGTATCGAAAGCTTTAGATAAGTCTAATAGGACTGATGAAACTAAGTTACCAGAGTCTCAAGCTGAATTGACAGAGTGTAGGAAGGAGATAAGGGCTGTGTTGGTATTATGTCCAGGGTGGAAGCCATGCTGGGTAGGAGAGAGTAGTTGGTGTTTGGTTAGGAATGACATGAGCTGCAGGTGAATGCATTTTTCAAGAATTTTTGAGATAGCTATGGGGCGGAAGTTGGAGAAGTTATAGTTTTTGCCACCTTTATGGAGTGGAAGAATGAAAGCAAAGCACCATAGTTTGGGTACATGGGACTTGAGTAGTGATCTATTTATCAGGATGCTGATGGGGAGAGCAATACTTTCGGAGGCAATTTTTAAGAAGGAGGAGGGGATGTTGTCAGGGGCGTTGGTGCAGGGTTTGAGTTTGGAGAGAAGTTTTTTTATAAGGTAGGTAGACACAGGTTTAAGTTCAAAGATAGGAGTTGAGAGAGGTGAGGTAGAGGAAACTTGGGCAGAGGGGGGTGGGGGGATGTTGTTGGGGAAGGTTTTTGGTTAGCTCAGCAATAGTAGAGGTGAAGAAGGTATTAAATAGTTTGGCAATTTCTTGGTCAGATTTGCTAGTATCAGGGCAGGGATTGGTAGTTGTACCAGGCTTAAGGAGAGAGTTAATGGAGTTCCAGAATTGTTTGGGGTTTTTTGCATGATTTATTTGTAGATGGTTGTAGTAGGACTTTTTATCTATTATAACTTGTTTTTTGGCTAGGTTTCGTAGTTGTTTGTATTTAAGTAAAAATGCAGGTTGTTTATGATGGAGATAGCTTTTCCAAGATTTATCTCTTTGTTGCATGATTTTCTTGGTTTTTTTAGTTAGCCAAGGGGCAGTCTTGGCTTTAACTGTTTTAGTTTGTATTGGAGCTAGGGAGTTTAGGATAGTAAGGAATTTGGAGTTGAAGCAATCAACAGCTTAGTCTAGGGGTAGTGTTTTTAGTGGGTTCCAGTTGGTGATTTTGAGGGAGTCAGAGAAGGTGGAGGGGTTAAAGTTAGATTACAGAATGGGGAAGAGGAAGTAGTTCTATGGGTAAAGGCAGGGATGTGGTCTCCTAGTGGGTTGGGAGTGACACCAGATGTAGTAGTTCTGTTAGAGTGAGACACCAGGATCCATTCTAGGATGGAGCCGGTGAGGTTGGTTTTGTTGGGCCTGGTGGTAGAGTTAATAAGTTGTGTAAAGTTGAAGAGATTGATTGATATGGTGGGATTATGATTAATGATTTTTTGCCAGTCAATATTTACATCTCCCATTATGTAGGTTTCATAATTAATATTTGAGGAGGTCCAACAGAGGATGTCTTCCAAAGTATTGGTGTTGTTACCAGGGGGAATGTAAAGGGAGATGATGCAGATACTTTTGTGGTCATTTAATTTTTGAATGCCAGTATCTATTTCAGCGTTATTAAAGGAAGGGATAGGATTTGGGAAGGGAGTAATGGATAAGTGATTGGAGTAGATTAGTGCTACACCACCACCTCTTTTATTTAGGTGGTCAGATCGGAGAGATTGAAATCCTGGGGGAAGGAATTCTGTGTCAGTTATGTGTGGTTTTAACCAAGTTTCAGAGATGGCTACTATGTCAGGAGAATTGTGGTTAAGCCAGGCATGAAAGAGGGTAATTTTATTAGCTAAGCTTTGGGCGTTGATAGTGTGGAATTTGAGGTATTTACAATTTGCTTTGTTGTTGGAGGTAAGGTTACTTGTTTGAGAAATGTTTGGTCCAGGGTTGGGATGAATGTTGCCTGTTAAGCAAAGGTAAGAGAGAAGGTGAATAAGTTTGTTAGGAGAGTGTTTGGTTAGGAATGGATGGTAGGAGGTTGGTTTAGGTTTGTAGTATTTGATGGGGATTTGGAAGAGTTTTAATGTTTAGAGAAAGGTGGGGTGAAAGGGGGTTAAAGAGACAGAGATATTGTGGAAATGATTTGTAGGGTAGGGAGGCGGAGGTTGATGTGGAGGGATTAGGTAAAGGTTGGTATAAGAGGTGGTATGGTACAGAGGAAGAAGAATGAGGAGCAGGAGTAGTGTGGGGGCAGGGAATATAGTGGGAAAAGAGAGCATCTTAGAGAGTTGTTTGATTAGAGGAAAAAAGAAGTTTGTAAGTTAGAAGGAGTTAGGTAAGAATTGGTGGGTGGGGAGGAGTATTGCTAAATGAGGTATGGTTGGTGGAGGGGGAGGTGGTTCTAGGGAAAATGGGAAGAGTAGTCTTGTGAGGGCATTGGGTTATGTAAGGGGGAGGGAGTATGGGATGGCTATAAATGTAGGACTACTGGGGCGGGTGGGAATTGGGGGCAGGGTAGGGGAGCGGAGTGAGCCCGCAGGGCGAACGGAGTGGGATAAAGCAACAGGGCAGAAGAGTTCAGCTGAAAAAGTATCAGCCACTGCAGGTTGGGGCAGAGGTAAGTAGGTAGAAGTACAGTAAGACTGGGTGGAAATTAGTAGAGTTTGAGCAACACTCGAGGAAAAATATAAGGTAGGGAAAGTGGAGTTAAGTTAGGGGAGGTTTGGCTTTTGAAGTATTTAGAGGTAAAGTTGGAAATAAAAGAATTAAATGAGTAGGAGCAGGCAGAAAGGCGGAAAGATGGTGCCACCTTGTGGAGAAAGGATAAATGGCAGGCAGAGAAGGATGGGGAGTAAGATAGAGCAAAGACTCTAATGTAAAGTAAAAATAAGCAGCAAACAGAGAAAAAAAGGAAAGCCTTCAAAGGGGCACAGAAAAAGGATAGGAGGCCAGAGGTCACAGAGTACCAGTGAGAGGGGAGTTGTTATGGTCTGCGGTAGGCTGCTGAGTCCCACACACTGAGGGACTGGTTAACAAATATGGAAGTTTATCTAGTTGAGATTAGGTATAAGGCTACATACATTTACTGAAAAAAAAGTTTAGGGATTCCATGCTGAGGTTCTGTTTCAGGTGAGCCCAGACTAGTGTGTAGAGAAGTCCAGGTAAGCCGACTGAGCTTTTGCAGGAGGTAGTCCGTAAGTTCAGGAGGTAGAGCGGGACCTTCAGGAGTCGAGTACTGTAAAGAGAGTGGGGAAAACAAACAGAAGTAAGTATAAGGGGGAGAGAGGAAGAAGCAAAAGTGAAAAGTAGGGAGAGAAGAGGAAGAGGAGAAATGCAGGAATAGATTGTAGGAGTTAGTGCAGGTTTAGAGGGGAGTAGTGAAGACAAAGAGGATATATCTAGAAGAAGGGTATGTTAGAGTGAGAGTTAGAAAATGGAAGGTAAAGATGGAGGAAACAGCTGTTGAGGGAGAAAGCAAGAGAAGGCACTTTCATCCAGTACAATTCAGAGACAAAGACAGTTATGCAATTCAGCAAAAAAATGCAGTAGTAGAATACAGTATCAATATCAGGCAAACAGATATGTTTGAAGCAAAATCATAAAAAAACATTGTACTTCTACAGATATACAAGAGAATGGTATAGACACACACACACACACACACACACACACACACACACACACACACACACACAAACACACACACAAAGAGAGTGAAAGATAAGTAGCTATACAGTAGATGGATAGATTTGTCTATATAAAATCCAAAGTATTAGCATTTTAAACTGAAAACACTAAAATGCACCTTAGAAAATTAAATATAAGTATTATACTCTGATTTACTGTACTAGCTCAAACAATAGAACAGACTCACTACTTCTAGATTTTTTTCAAAGAATTTTATTAAATAATTATTAGAATGAACAAATATTTCCATGAAATTATAACATTTTTTCTTTAAAGTTAAAAAACAAGAAAATAAAAAAAAACCTTCTAATATATAAACCAATGTACCTAAACTATGTACAAAGACGTTCATTATGCAAAAAAAAAATTCCTTAATGTAGCTGTAGGATTAATAAAAATCATCTGTTTACATAAATTAATAAACTATTTTTCTAGAAGTTCATAGATGATATTCCATGAATTATATAATGTAGTATTCCTAGATGATCTAGATTTAATAGTTAACATTTCCAATTTACACGTTTCAAGGAGTATATTTTTAAATTCCAAAAATGTAGGTGCTGTACTAGATTTCCAATTCTTAGTGATTGTTTTTCTAGCTATATATAGTACCAAAGGGTACTTATTCTCTTTTACACAATCAGGAACAGGAGTATTAAATAAAACAAGTGATTTAGATATAAAGAAATTATCAGTAAAAATTGTTTGCAACAAATTATTGATATCATCCCAAAATTTTCTTAAATATATGCAATTATAAAACATATGAAACCAGTCAGCATTCAATTCAATATTACATCTCCAACATGTTATATTATTTTTAGAAAATATACTTATATTATGAGGAGTGATAAATGATCTATTTAAAAATCTCCATGTGAATAATTTCTATTTTAAAGAAGAAGTAGTCATAATTGCTGATTGTAAAATATTCAATTTGTCTTTCTCAGAAGGGGGATTATTATTAATTAAAGAAAAATATTTCCAATAATTATCTGAATGTGTATCTAAATCACATTTAATTGCCATATAAATGTTTGATAACTTGTTATTAGCAGGAGATTTATGCAAAACTGATAAAATCATATATTGTATTAGCTTGGGAATTTTTTTTCTAATTATAGGAGACATAGAATTCAATTTATTTAATACATATTGTCTAGCTTTTTGAAGCTCTAACCATAAACAAGAATCAAGTTTATACTCTTCCAAGATTAAACTATTGGATTTTATCTCATTATTTATCATCATTTGGTGCCAAAATGTTAAATGCTTTTGCTGAAATATAGACATTTTTGTATAATCTGAAGAGAAAATAGATCTGTGTGTAGGCTATAGGGAAGAGTAAAAAAAGCCAATCCTTATATATATATATTATATTTAAATATACAAATTTAAAATGATTTAAAAAAAAAAACTATATACTTAGAGTTAAAACTCAGAGAAGAAAATTCAGAAATATAATCTTTTAACCTGGTATTTTGTGACAATACCTCTATAAACTCTTTCCACTTAGCAGTGTATTCCACATAAATGAGATGAGAGATTGTATTGAATACTGATGAAATTGAATAAATTTTTAAATTTGGTAGGGCTATACCACCATTATTCCAATTATACATATGGTATGTTAATGCAATCCTTGGCTTATTTGGTAACCGCAAAATTTTCTGAATCATTGAATTAATTTTTTTAATTATTTGGTAAGAAGGAGGTATAGATAAAGATTGAATTATATATAAGATTTTGAGGAGAAGGATCATCTTTATTATTAAAAGTTTATCATCCATAGAAAAGGGTAATTTGTTCCATTTATTTATTAAATTTTCTATCTGTAATAGACTTTTATTATAATTTATTTGAATGGTATCTTTAATATTGTTAGTAATAATTATACCTGCATATGCTATTTGTTGAGACTGAGCTATATATTCATTATATTCACCAGGTATATTGTATTTTTTGAACCTGTTAAAAGAATTTGTGTTTTATTATTATTAAAAGTAAGGCCTGAATTTTTTTGAAAATATTCCATGTTTTTAAAAAGTTTTTGTATAGATTTCCTTCTACTCCCAAGAGTAATCAATATGTCATCTGCAAACATTTGTATTGTAGATGATATAGTGGGGTTTAATTTGTATCCTTCAATATCTGTATCATGTCTTATTAAATTTGCCCATGGTTCCATAACTAATGAAAATAAAAGAGGGGCTAAAGGACACCATTGCTTAGTACCTTTTACTATTGATATATTTTGAGATATACTAGGACCAATTTTAACATAAGCTTGGCTACCTTCATATAACAGAGTGATAAGATTGATAAAATTATTGGAGAAATTTAATTCCTTTAATAGAGTGAACAGATATTCCCATGTAATTGAGTCAAAAGCACAATTTATATCTAAACTAACTAGGGTTAAATTTGTTTTAAGATTTTTCACCGAATCAATTAAAGTTAATATTCTTTTAATGTTATCATATGAAGTTCTCTTTATTATAAACCCCATTTGATCACTATCAACTAATTTGGGTAAAATTGTTTTAAGCCTTTCTGCATAAATGGACATAAACAATTTGTAATCAGTGTTTAATAGGGAGATGGGTCTATAGGAGGTACACTTAGAGGGAGCTTTGTTAGATTTTAAAACAGGAGAAATAAAAGTATATTTCCAAGGAGGTGGAAGTATGTTTTTGTCCTGAACAAGATTAAATACTTTATAAAGCAATTTTAGAGCATTTATAGGTAGTAATTTGTAAATTTCAGGAATGATGCCATCATTATCTGGTGCTTTATTTTGCTTTAATTTGGTAATGTGAGTTTGAAGTTCTTTGAAAGATATTTGTTTATCAATAGAAATCCCTTGTTCCTTTGAAAGTCTTGTTTTAGTATATTTATTAATAAATGTTTTTATTTCCTCTTTAGAGTTAATTTCAGTAGTTGTTTGGTTGATGTTTATAAAAAACCTCTCTAAATTCAGTTAATATATTATGAATTTCGATACCATTTTTCCTATTTAGGGGAGAATATTTCATTAATATGATTAAACCTGTTCAATCTTTTCATTTTATTAGCAAGATTTTTTAAGGATTTAGGGTTAGAAGAGAAATTTATAAACTTGAATTTTTCTGTATTGATCATAGTTTTATGTTTTAATATTTCTAGATATTTATTAAACATATTTATTTCTTTTCTTTTATCTGATATATCTTTATCACCCATATTACTAAGTTTTAAAGTGTCTAATTTACATTGTATATCTTGCAGCTCTTTATCCCAAGCTTTCTTTTTTTTGTTGTACCAATTCAATATCCTACCATATAGATAAGCTTTTAGGGCATCCCATATGTAAATTTCTGATATATCATTAGTATTGTTAAGTTCTAAAAAATTCTGTACTTCTGTAGAAATTAAATCATTAAAATATTTTAATTTTGTGATATAAGCTGGGATCCTTTTTATATGAATATTAAAATTTGGATTGACTACCACTTCAAAAATTATAGAATGATGATCTGATAAAGGACATGAAATCACTGCTGATTTGTTTAAGGAATCTGTTAAATTATTAGAAATAAAAACTCTATCTCTCCTTGAGTATGAGTTATGTCTATGAGAAAAAAGGTGTAAAACAAAGAAGTAGTATCTGCAAAATAATGTATATCTTTCAAAAATAAGTATCTGAAAAGTCTTTTAATAATTTAGATGATGTAGATATTCTTCTCTTCCCATTAGTACTAGAGTCTTTGTAATCTAGAATACAATTGAAATCTCCTGCCAAAATAATGTTCCCTTTAGAGAATAGTACAATTTGATCTAGATGTTGTTTCACTGTGTTTATCCCTATCCCTGGGATCCAATATATGTTAATCAATGTGAAAATTTTACTGTTTATTTCTATGGTGACTGCACAAAACATTCCTTTAGTATCCTTATATGTATCTATTATTTTATGAAAAGGCATTATGCTGTTCCATAGGATAGCTACTCCTCTCTTTTTCTAAGTATGTTCAGAACTTACTAAAATCTTATATGTTTTAGATTCAAGTCTGAATATATCCTCTGTTATTAAGTGAGTTTCTTGTAAAAATACTAACTGGGATTTATGTGACTTAAGATATCTAGTTAAATTCCTTCTTTTATTAGGATTATTTAAACCATTAATGTTAACTGATATACCTTTTAGTGTAGTCATTGAAAATTAAATTATGTAAATATAAACATACTGATCTAAGAAATACACAAGAATATATCTAATAGGAATACTATTATTATCATTAGAACAAACATAGTGTAAGAGTATCATATTCTTAAAATTAAGGTTGTTTCCTACTACATAAGATATGAACATCTGAAAAGTTATTAGAAAATATTTATAACATAAACATGAAACAAAATAACCAACCCGGACCCCTCTGGAGTTTAAAACTCCTAACTCGAATGACATCAGTCACTCGAATCGACCTCCTATCAAAAGCAGCATCCAATCAGCACCTGCCTAAATGTCTATAGTCATAACTATAAAAATAAGGCTTCTCATCAATAACATAAACAATTTTTTGTATGAACCAAATATATAGATATAATGTGTCAATTAGTAAATTGATGACAGCTACATCTTAGGAATAAAGTACAGAATTTTCTTACATTAGTTAGGTTATTAAGAACTACTATGATCTATTAGTTCACTCTTCTGTTTTAAAGTAATCACATTTGATAAGAACCTTAAAAAGAGACTATGGCATTCTTTTATAACCGAAATATGGCTAAAAAAGACTGAAGTGTGATATATAGTACTGCCATAGGTGATCAGCTAACTGGGACATAGTTGTAAATGAATCACCTAAAGGCCTTCAATAACCACTAACATTGGCAGCTAATAAATAAGATGCTAATAAAAGTGATTTTACTATCAATCAACTAACATACTGATTGTTCTGAAAGAAATGAACACTGCATTTCTTTGCCAGAAACCAAATATAGTGATTACTCATCAAGAAGTAAAACCAACAACTTCCTGCTAGTTTTCTTATAACCAAACACTCCGGTGCAGTCTCTCATAGAAGAGTGACTAATAAACCTTAAAAGTCTGATCTTCCATTCATTGCATTAATATGAGTTACCTCAAAGGGTTCATCACCATACTGAAAACTAGTGAAAGGGTCATATTAGTTCAAAAAAACAAGGTGCTTAAATAGCTCCTGTATACTATATAAAAGCCTTATGTAAATATAATGAGCTTTTATTATTCAATTATAGCTTATACTTTCTTTGAATTTTGAAAAGCTATTTCATTAACAAAACAAAAGATGAAAATTTCACATTTTCTAATGATAAACAGAGCTAACTATTTTTAATGCACCTGTCCTTGCAATATTATTGCTGCCTATGTGGTACATCCCTATCAGCCTATTACACAAATGCATTCATAAAATAACTGAGATAACCTATTATATACATCTATACATGTAACATTTTGATAAATGCTTCATGAATATTTTCTCAGCAAATCAATAGTTATAAAAAATGTACATGTAACACAAGTATATAAACAGCTTGTAGCGTTATTAAATCTTCCAAAAATGCACAAATCACAACTAGTATTTCTCATCAAGATATCGCACCCTTGTCATACATAAAGCAAATATTTTATGAGAATACTATTCGTATATAAATACATAAGGCTCAAGAATACCTATGATGATCAGAAAAAGTATTTAGGCTACATGCGTAGCATAATCCCTATTTATTTAAGAGATTATTGCATATAATGTCTTACAATAAGTTGAAAGTAGTAATCTAGTTATATCTTCTTTCCGTATGCTGTATGAGGAAACAAATTCGATTCAGTAGTTTCCCGGTGAGGATAAGAAGATCAATTTACTTCTGACGCCTTCATGATGATGTTTTAAGAAAGCTCCAAGCTTTTCAGTCGCGATGGATACCACAGTCTTGAGCTCATCATGAAGATAAAGCTTTCAAAGTTCCAGTGGGAAATAGTAAGTAAAACATTACTTAACTACATATAAGGCAATGTCTCGAGACTCCCTCTATACTGAGAGAGATGAGAAAAAAAAAAAAAAACTCGCATACACAACACGAAGCAATGACAGCTATCAAGCAAAGCTTCACCACACTATCAACCAGACTCTCTGGTTAATCTCCGACCAAAGCACACAGGCACCAAAACATACAATTAACACAAACAACACCACACATGTCTCTACAGTGCTAGACCACCAAACAAGAGCCTCCAAATAAACACACCAACAACTCAGAAACGTCAACAAAGCCTTACTATTACTCCAGCCACACTGCCACTCACATCCCAGGTCAGAAGTACCATCACTAGCACAGCAATTCTGCAACTATACATCAGGCCATCATACAAGATTCCTTTATCAAACAACCATAAATCAACTAAAATACAAATACAGCAATTATAACTAAATAAAAGTTTTCCAACCACTATAAGAACCAAAATCAATATAAACAAATATGCCCCTAATGATAAGCACCACTACAAGACATCCGGAAGCATAGATATCCGAGACAGGAGAATCACTGCATCCATGGGAATCAAGCCGATAAACATTAAGATAATTAATCTTAAACAAATAGTACAAATGAAAAAAAAATCCCAACAAATGACTATTCTACAAAACAAAATAGACAACTATTAAGTTAACCAATTTACATTATATTAAATATAATACCAAAAGCTCACCTGGATGTCCGGTTTCATTTCCCCAACTGAGTGAATCAAGTGCAAATATGTACTTGTTATGATTCATCTTTTGATTTTTTTTTAGGGTCAAATGTTTTCCAAGTGTTGTTCTCAGCATTTCTTTTAAGACTAGGACTGGCCCACTCCATTTCATCTACTTTTCCCAGTGTGTTATTAGATTTTATATAAGTTATTGCATTGTCTAGGTCATCAAAAATTTGAAAACCATCTTGATAAAATATTTTCAGTCTTGCAGGAAAAAGCAAATAATTTTCCTTTTTGATAATACTGAAGAAGAATAGTCATTATCAAAGCGTATAATATTGTCCTTCAGTTTGATTGGGGATTTTGCCCACGTAGTCTTTAGTACCATTTCCTTATCATGGGCTGATAGGAACTTTACAATAACAGATTTAGTATAATTACTCTTGGTGTTTTTAGATCTCACCATTGATCTATGGGCTCTTTCAATACCTTATGAAAGAGCCTCTGGCAGTTCAAGTACTTCAGGCAATCAGGAAGATAAAAATGTTTCCATATTATTTCCCTCTATGTTATCCGGTAAGCCAAAAATTCTCACATTATTCCTATGGGACCTGTTCTCAAGGTCATCAACCTTTGTCTGAAGAAGAGAATTTTGTTTAACAGGAACTCAACATTATGTTCACTCTCCTGAATTGTGTTATCTATATCACTTAATACAGTTTCCATTCCTGAAATCTGCTTCCTCTGTTGCAATAAATCTTCATGTAGAATGTCCATTTGGTGAGAACACTTTTCTTTGAAATTGTCAATTTTTATATCCATTTTGTCTATTTTGACACTTAGTTCCTGAATAGTAGTTAGTAATGACTGTAGTTCTTTTTTGATAGTTGTCTCTTGATGAGAAGATTTAGGGAAGCTCATCCTGTTCTTTTACTGTAGTACTTCCAAGTGTAACTTTGACAGGAAAACTTAAAATCTACTTTTTTTATATACCACCCTAATATATATTTTAAAGAATTAATTAAAATAAAAAAACTATTATTAGGGAAGTTTATATCAATATTTCCTGTCAATAAAGTTCTGTAAAGGCAGAGCTGATAAGAAAAGCTGCTACTCTGTGCTCATCTTGGCCACACCCCCACTACTTCTGGATTGATGGTATACATGCTACTGTGAACAAGTTTAAAAAAGGGCCAGATTCATTCACACCTACACATGATCTCTATTCAAGAATATTCCTACTGCATTGATTGTGCTTTCTAGTAACTCAGAATGATTGCACTAAGTGCACATGTAGTCTGCACTTTTTGGTAACCTTTATGAATCCCTCTTGATATTTAAGGCAGCTAGAAAATCAGTAGGAAAACTAAATTTAGGAGGAAGACGGTGTTGTCTGTACACTCAGAATACTGTACACTTAGCGTTGATATTAATGAATCTCACAAAAGTGTTTTTTTTTCTGTACTGGGGCAAGTCCCACCACAGCAATCCCCAGTGTGGGATCTCTGAACTACACCTGCAGTTTGTACATATACTATCTCACAAATTTGGAGAAAGTATATCTACAGACCCAGTCTATATATTAGAGTTTCTCTCACTTGAGCACACAAACAGCCATTTAGCCATGTGTACGTGAGCCGTGAACAGCTGACCATCACTTAGCTATAAGGTAATCATTATACTCTCAGCTGTAGTTTTAGAATGACTTTTAACTCTTCATACACTTCCTATGATTGGTAGACCCACTATCCGGCAAACAAATGTTATGTATTTAGCATAATAGATTTATTTATTTTATTTATTTTATTTATTATTTTATTTTACATTTGTTAACCGGGAAGGTCCGACTGGATGCATGTCCATTTTCAGCGGAGGCCCGGGGAGAAAAGCTCCATAAAGTAAAAAATAAACATTAATTACATACAGATTCATACAGAAAATATACACTATACAATAGATCTGTAAGAAGAACATCCATATTTTTAAACATTAGGACTAATGCCACAGTCATTATTATCAATTAACAGATACACTTTCCCAGGCAGTCAGGCACCCTCCCTTTCCTATTATGCTTCACTCATCTTTCATTCTCTAGTTATTCAGTAACTAGTTCATTGTCAAGGAAGAAAGAAAAAAGGAGAAGCAGACCACCAGAGAAACTCCAAAGGTGTGTGTGTGTGTGTGTGTGTGTGTGTGTGTGTGTGTGTGTGTGTGTGTGTGTGTGTGTGTGTGTGTGTGTGTTTGTGTAGGTGGGGGGGCAAGATAACAAAGATGTGCTAACAAAGATGGACCTTACAGATGTATTATTGTAATAAATGCATCATTTTGTGTATCTTTTTAGAAAGGTACATCTTTGCTGACATTACAACAGTGCTCCTAGCTAATTATCCTTGGTGGCAGCCATCTTGAGAGCATACTTCAAATAATAGCAGCCCCAGAAGACTTGGATCTGAAAATAATGTTAGCTTGTAGTACCTCATGAAAATGTTCAGGAAGATGAAGCTGTACAAATGTTACCTATACTGACATGGAAAAGGAAGGCCACAGAAGTCGCTGTTATTCTCATGGAATGAGCTCTGGGGGTTGCCGGTAGAAACTTGGGATTTTCATGATAGAAGTCATTCCAGATTGCTAACCCTCTGAAAAGGTAAGTTTATCATAGTTTTTTGTGATAGAATTCAATGCAGTTTACTAGCCATCTAGAAAGTATACTTAATATTTTACACCTGGCAAAGAAAAATACTTTATCACCCTTGCAGAAAGATTTGGTTCAGTCCACATAAATTCTGTGTTGAATGTTGGCGTCTATATAGTGAAGTATGTTTTCACCATAATTAAGAAATAAAAACTACAGACAAATTAACAGTGTTTAAATTTGACTCTGTAGTGATTTTAAGGCATAAGTGACAGGATCTGACTAATTTCCACCCTTTCTTTACGGAAAAATAAGCAAGGGGTTTTAACAGAATAAAATTGTTTCCTTTAATTGATGTAATGGCTACTAAGAAATTAATCTTCCACATCTAGAGGCAGCAACTTTAGAGGACAGAATACTGAGCTTCATATTCACAAAACAAATGTCCCAAGGAGGAATAGAATCTCTAACGAGAGGCCTTAGATGGAAAGTTCCATGCAAAAAGACCTTACAGATCTTTGATGAAACAAGACAAGGAGAATGTTGAACAGAGTAAAAGAAGGATACAGTTAATAAATGAACATTGATGGTGGAATATCAAGGTTCCGAATTAAAAAAAAAAAAAAAAAAAAAAAAAAAGATTTCAGAAAGACAAGAAAGGATCAAGTATATAAAACAGTTAAGGAATATGATGTCCACGTTTGTACTAGTCGCCCAGACAGAAAAGAAAGTCTATTCATCTTAGTAAATTTTCAGGGTAGATTGTCTTTGAGAGGACGTAATATTACATGCCTCTTTGCATGGTAAAGCATGAACCATTGGCTATTTATTATTTATTTAACATTAGGTAACAGGATGGGTGAACTGGTCCAAAGACCCCTTTCAGCAATGACCTGGGCTCAGAGGCAATAAATAAACAGTGCAAGTAAACCTAAGTTATACACTGGTGATTAGGTTTACATAGTCAAGAAACTTAGAAAAGTTCCTATACAGTTTTTATAAAGCAGAATTTTATACAGTTCTTATGCAGGTTTACATTAGGTTTTATCAATTTATATGAGTTGCAAAACAGTTTGCTTACAAGAAATGGCTTTGTGAAGGTTTTAATACTGAATTTTTGAAAAGGAAAATTCAAATGGAAGTGAATTTAAAAAAAAAAAAAGAGAATACACAGATAGGACCGAGAGACAAAGAAGAGAAAGCAGGTATAAGAAGAGTTAAATAACAAAGGAAAACAGTTGAAAGACTGTAAGCATTTTATAGAATGTTAAGCCTTTTAATGACTAATCATTATCCCCAAAGCATTTACAAGCAACTTCCTTGAAGGGGTGTTAAGAAAGAGACTTCAACTTAATAAGTGACTTGATGCCTTGTTTCAGCTGATAATTTGTTCTAGAGAGCAGGGCTGTTTGTGAGAAGACTTGTTCATCAATGACTGTTTTAAATGGGGGGCAGTTGAGTGATACTAAGTTATTCTGTGAATCCTTTAGGGAGTAGGACTGTTCCCTGACTGCACTTTTTCTTTTTTTTTTTTTTTTTTTTGGGGGGGGGGCAGAAGCCATCATTTAGAATTTTATATAGCAAGATGCATGGAAGATAAGAGGACCTTTCAGCAAAGGCTAGCCATTTATGTTATTTAGAAGGCTACAGTGGTATACAGGGGTATCAGCAAGTAGAGCAAATCTGGTAATTTTATTCTCAGTGACTTGAATTCTTTAAGTGTTATAAGCATATTGTAAACAGAGTAGAGGAAGACAATATTCTAGTTTAAGGAGAAGGACATTCATGGCCAGTGCTTTGTGAGCAATAGCAGATAGTAGATGTGACATCTTACAAAAAAGGTTTAGTTGTAAGAGGACTTTATTAATGATATTATCAGTCCAAGTTATAACGTTTACTTGAATAAAAGGAAGTTTCTCTGTTCAATGTGAAAGAGGGAGCTTTAAGCAGCCTATCTGTCCCTGGAGGAGTGGTTTCAGGCCAGAAATTAGTAGTTTATTGGCCATTTGGGCTAATTTCTATCTCTTTCATTTCCCTGCTATAAAACCTGCATTTGCTCGGTTTTGCACACCGGGCATCACCGGTTAGCTAGGGTATAACTATTCCCGGCTCCGCAAAGTCTACTCTTCAATTTTCCCTTGGAACTAGACAAACTTTCAACTTAAGCATTTAAACCATTCACTTCTCATACCGGCAGTTGCTCAAAACGCATAGCAAGCACTAATAAACCTTAACACTAGAACCCCCCCCCCTATACTGTAGAGAAGGACCAGGCTCTCTATTCGACCTTACCAGCCAATCAGTAAAACTGTTCACTGTACCTATCCAGGCATGTCCAAAGGACAGTTTCAGGTGTACTCTCTGGTCCAACTGGTGAATCTGGGCATTTTGAGGCAATGTTACAATTACCTCATGTACACAGACAACCCTCTCCTCTTTCCACAAAACACTAATACATGCGAGAGATGCAATTATACAGCCAAACTGGAGGCTAAGCTCTCTCAACCCAAGACTGGACCAGGCAGTCAAGAGGAGACAGGAATTACTTGCATCACACCACCAGTCTCACATAGATCTATGAAACCAGCACCGGCAAAAGAAACACATAAATACACGAAAACACACTCGGAGGCTCTAAATAAAAATCTGCAGAAGCAACAGAGACCTCCAAAGCAGACATCCAAGCAACCTCCACCCCCCAACACAAACCATGAAACACACACTTCACAAAACCAGTGTGCCACACAATCACAGCCGTTAAGGCAAAATAACATACCCAAAACACTAGTAATAGGTGACTCTATAGTCAGACACACTGATGTCCCACTCACTAGGCTGAACAAGGAGAAGGTTACTGTTAGCTGCCTATCGCGTGCCAGGATCCGCCACATAGCACAAGCACTCAGGTCACTCCAGAACAAGTACAAATATGATTCTGTCATTGTCCATGTTGGTGTGAATGACCTGAGCCGTACTTCCCTGGACTACATGAAAAGAGACATGAAGGAGCTCTCTGATCACATAGCCCAGGCCGGTATGACCCTGACCTTGAGTAGCATCCTGCCCTCACCAAGAATGATACCACGGTATAAAGAAAAAATGATCAATTTCAACAATTGGCTAAGCTTCTGGTGTCATTCAAAGGGGATCCAGTGTCTGTCAGCCTGGGATGACATGCTCGACAAGCCACGCTGCTTCGTTAGAGACGGCTTGCACCTGTCACCCTTAGGCTTTCAAATACTGGCCAAGGATCTTGCCAGCCCCATAGTGCCTTTTTTAGGCAAGGCTCAAAAGACAAACCCACCACTGTAAATAGCACAAGTAACAAAAAACTGAGGGTAATGCTACTCAATGCCAGAAGTCTAAACCTCAGAATGCACGCACTCGAGGCACTCCTCAAAATGGAGAAAATCGATATATATGCAGTAACAGAAACCTGGTTTAAGGCTCCAGAGAGCACCCCAGCACTGCCAGGCTACAACTCATACCATACATTTTGGCCACAAAACACGGACCGAAATACAAAAGGTGGGGGAGTATCCATATTCATCAAGGATACCCACACCTCCAGGTTAGTGGCACAACACGATGCTTCAGAGATCATCCATGTGCAACTAACAATGAGCAAAACTGCTATTCAAATTATAGCTTGCTACAAATCACCCGCCATGTCCCAGGACCCCCACTCTGCATTCCTGGAAACACTGGGAAATATAAAGGTCCTACCAAACACCCTGATATTGGGTGATTTCAATTACCCAAAAATTAACTGGGAGAACTACTCAAGTACAAACTCCCTTGCCTGACATTTCCTAGAATTTATAAACTCAAATGTCCTGGATCAACTGGTCAACACCCCCACCAGAGGTGACAACATATTGGACCTGGTCATCACCAACATGGGCGACCGTTGTTCCAAACCGGAGGTCAACCCCTCACTGGTTAGATCTGACCATAAACTAATCACTCTGAATATCCACATTCCGCCACCAACCCCAGTCAAAGAAACCACCGTGAAAAACTTTTTAAAAGCAAACTTCACATTACTTAAGACTGAGGTGGGAAGTTTCAAGCCCCCATCCTAAAGGATAACACTATCCAAGCTGCAAAATCCTTTACTAATGCACTCTACGGGCACCTACAAGAATGTATGGATCATGCTATCCCAAATAAAACCAAGACTCACTCCTCCAAGAAAAGGAAACCAGTCTGGTGGACCCCTGCCATAAACAAGCTATACAATAGAAGGAGGAAACTAGTACAGAAAAGAGTAAAATCCCAAGAAGGGAAGACATCCTTGATCAGTATCAGCAAGAAACTACGTTCCCTCATAAAATCATCCAAGGCTAGCTTCGAAAGAAAAATTGCCATGGACTCCAAAGATAACCACAAGGCCTTCTTTAACTATGTCAGGAATCTAAGTGGCAATTCTCAGATCTGCTCAGAGTTAGTGCAGAATGGCACAAAATACACTGAACTGACTGATATAGCCAACATCCTGGCAGACAGGTTCAGTGCAAACCTCACCCCCCTCTCACCCCCAAAAGAGCCCATAACTATACCAGAAGAATGTAGTGCCCCTGAAATCACAGACACTCAGGTTAAGACAGCCCTATCCAAAGCCAAAAACACAGCATCAATGGGACCGGACGGTGTCCCAGGCTGCGTCCTACATGAGCTCAAAGATGAAGTAACCTCTCACCTAAACACACTGTTTAAGCTCAGCCTCTCCACAGGCTATGTGCCCAAAAAGTGGCGCACAGCAATGGTTATTCCACTCCATAAAGGTGGAGCCACAACGGACCCCGGGAACTATCGCCCTATAAGCCTGACTAGCTTGGTCTGCAAAGCTATGGAGCGCATCATCATGGATCTCATTAACAGAGACATTGGGAACCTCCAAACACTGGACCCTACCCAGTTCGGCTTTGTTAAGGGCAGATCATGTCTCCTAAACCTGGTGGACTTCTTTGAGAAAGTTACCAAGGCTATAGACGAGGGAAAGGTGGCCCACACAGCCTACCTAGACCTTGCAAAGGCCTTCGACAACATTCCCCACTCAGGTATTATAGACAAGCTCACCAGCCTGAACATAAACTCCTACGTCACGAGATAGGTTGCCAACTGGCTCATGGACAGAACCCACATGGTAAGAGTTGCGGGAGATAGGTCTGACTCTAAACCGGTTACAAGTGGCGTTTCCCAGAGCTCAGTCCTAGGACCCTCCTGTTCGGCATATACTTCTCAGAGGTACAGGCAAGCACAGGAGGATTATGGCTGACCAAGTTCACAGACGACTGCAAACTAGGGGCTATAACTGACTCTCCGACTGACACAGACATCCTCTAAAAGGGTCTCACTGGGACAGATACCTGGTGTCAAAACCATGGCCTTAAGCTAAATGCCAAAAAGTGCATAGTCATCCCCTTTGGAAAAAACAAAGTACCTGCAAACTACCACATTGGTGGTAGCCCCCTAAATACAGAAGACGTAATAAGGGATCTGTGGACCCAAGTAGATAGTAACCTCTCCTTTGATAATCACATTGCCAAAGTGGTTAGAAAATCCTTCTATGTGGCCCACCTAATCACAAAAGGGTTTGCATCCAGATCGAAAGAGGTTATTGGGCCCCTCTATGCACAACTCATCAGACCCATCATAAAGTACAAGGCCCCATTTGGGATGTACCTTACAAGACACCTGCAACAACTGGAAAGACCACAGAAGTACCTCATCATGAGGATCACTGGCCTCAAGCAGATGCCCTATGCAGCTTGACTGAAGAAACTCCAGCTGTAAGCAGCTGCATACCGCCTACTCAGAGGTGATCTCTGCCTGACATATGAGGCCATGTCCAACCTAGAATTGATGGACATGCTCCACCTAAAGAAAACCATATCCCCTCGAGCCACATGCTCCAGGGATCTAAACCTCACCACAACAATAAATAGGATGTGCTGGAGGGATAGATTCCTGTCCCAGAGACTTCCCATGCTCTGGAACAAGATTCCAATCTACATTAGGCAGAACTTCTCGCTAACCCTCTTCAAGAGAAACCTTAACGAGTGGATGGGAAACAGAAAGTTTACCCCAGGAATCACTTTAATGGCTCTGCTGGACAGAGTCGCAGGGAACTAATCTAAGGGGGTGGCGAAAGCCAACACATTCCGGCTAGGCTTATAAATGCTTTCGGGCAGATAGCCTAGTACCTACCTATGAACCTATGAACCTATATAGAGTCAAGGGTTATGCCTAAGCATTTATACATGGTTACAAAAGGAATGTGATTGTTATTTTCTGAGATAGTAAGAACAGGAAGTTGAGATGTTCTGTCAGCCATGGGTTTGAGTCTCATTTCCAGTATGTTGGTACATTAGCAAGACTCTTGAGGCATCCAGATAACCTGTATAGTTTGCATATTGTAATGCCCCCCCCCCCCCCCCCAGACACTACTATTAATGCATCCCTCATAAATGTGCCCTGAGAAATCTGTAGTTGGAATCATTTCCTTAACTAAAATATGTTTGGATCTAACAATCATAGCAGGTGGACATGCCAAGTGGGATGAATAGGCTTTTGCTATCCAAACCACATGACAGAGAGGGTAAAGATTTAGGGACCACTAAGTCACAGTTGTCCATTACAGTACTTTCATGTGAAATCTGTTATGAGAAGCTCTGAAAATCAGAGCTGCCATGAGGCCTACAGCCTTGAGGCTGGTCACTTCCAGAAGAGAAAGAGCTGGTTGAATGAAAACACTTGCTTTGTGGTGTGACATGGTTCTTTCATGAGAAAAGGAAAGCTCTACAAACAACAGTCTCAAAGATGTAGTCAATGAATGTGAAAACTCAAGGTGAGAGCATTTGGGACTTTACAAAGTTAACTGTCAACCCAAAGACAGAAATCACTTTAAGAAGAGAATCCCTTCTGTAAGCCAGATTCTCCTGAGATGGTTCAATGAAAAGCCAGTCCCTCACATAAGAGGAAACTTTGGATCATTGTGGTCTTTGATAAGCTGTAACCACTGGCATACACTTGGTGAGAACCTTGTGACTGATGAAGATGTCATTTTTTCCTTTACCATTAAAATGTCAGGAATAAAATATCTTATGATTTTTTTTTTTTGTTTTGTTTTTTTTGTGGTTTGGTCAGACCTTTTGAATGGCTTCTTGCGTTGCTTTAACAACTTCCTCCTTGCCAAATTTTCCTGATGGGGTAGCATATTTACCAAGAGCAGTGACAGGGTTCAGGAAGTGGACAGAAAGAGATCTATGAACCTTTATTTATCTTCCTTATTCACTTGTCCTTGTAGATGTTCTAGCAAGCCCAAATGTGAAGTAAGAATTGTTTTTACTGTGGAACAATCTTGCAAAATGTCAGGACTGTTATGATCCACCAGTAAGTGATCATTGAGTTCTGCTGAGTACCAGCGATGCTGACCTTTTGGCCCATGACCTAGACAGAAACCAGAGTGCAGGGTCTGTGCAGTTCCAGCATGATGCTGTTGCTCTTGCAGTTGTGTTCTCACAGTGAAATAATATTTGGCATTGGCTGCTTTGTGTCCAGGCAAAGTTACATTGTGGAGGTTGAATTTTATATTCACATCAGTGACAATATGTCACTACTACTTCATATTTTTAAGGTGCTTAGAAACTTCATGTTCAAAAAAGGTGATCCCTGGAAAGGGCATACCATAGAAGTCACATTGGTGTCCTCCGTGTATGGAAATATCAGATATTGCTGCTCTAACAGCTTCTTCTGCCATATCATAAACCATGTGGACTTTGAGACTACCAATGCTAGATGTGATTACCTGGGTCCAAATTTTGTCCTTTAGATGACCCAGCACTAACTCATCTGTCACATGTTGCACTTCATCTACTTAGCAGTTAAAATACACCTCGTGGGTTAAATAATTCAGCACCCTTAGAGACAGAATGGTGAATGCAAAGATGCCCTTTCCAAATCTGTCCATTGCTCTAAACTGCTTGTCTAGTGGAGGGACAACTGGTGTCCAGGGTATGTGAATCTTATAGAGAACCAGAACTAAATCAGGAAAATTGGGTTTAGGAGTGACATCTCATACTACATGCCCAGCTTGCTGTGAACATGGTCTGCCTTCTTGGGTACCCAGGATACTGTGTTCTAATTCTGCCATGCAATTTGTGTTGTAGTTTTAAAATACTCACTAATGGGGCAACCACCCAGGAGGTTTGAAGGTTAAAATGATAAGCTAGCCAGAGTCTCTTCTAGTGAGATGGAATGGAATCAGAGGACCAACCTTCGATACTGGATCATTTGCAAATGCTTCAAATGTTGGGTTATCAAGGGAATACATAGGACCCTTCTCATCATCTAAGTAATCCTTGGATAGATCCAAAATATCCATATGTTCACATAAGGCCAGAACTTTCTGTGCCTTTTCTTGAACAGTTTTGATTTATAAATATTCTACAGTCCTATCTGCAATCTAAGAAAGGAATGGCCTTAGCAGAGTCCTGTGTTCAGACAATGGTGATAGCTACAGTGTCTGCCAGTGTTAAGTGTTTTCCTATATGGATCAAATCATGCAGCAATGAGTCATTCTGCATCAGTTTTTTTTTTCATTATTGGTTAGCTTGACCCCTAATTGGGAAAAGCTGAAAGGAGAAGCAGAATTGGGTGTATTAAGTCATAAAAAGCATAACAACAGAAAAATATTTTTCTGCGTGGGGAAGCAACCCCTGCAGTTTTAATAAGAGGGATACCAACCTACACCCCTATGTACACATCTCCATTTTCACATCACATTGATGAAAGTGGAAAAAATCACTGCAGTGCTCTATTAGCTCACTTCACACAAAGCAATGTAGTTTTGATAAATTGTGACCAAAAACATCAATTAAAAGCAATTTAACAGAAAATGAATCAACATGATGAAGCTATGCTGCTATGAAATAAGTTATTTGGGGAAGTCTCATCAGTTAAAAGGCATCATGGAGGGGTGCCTGTGGGATGGTCGAAGCAAAGCATGACCGTATGTGATTTTTGAAGCTATCTAGTACACAAAATAACAAGCCTCCTTTACTATGTATTGTCCCCTGTTCATTTTCCTGGAGCCTGCATTCTAGAAGTGTTTTACTTGTATCCAGTGCCATCCAGGCAAAGTTAAGTACATTTGATTGCTGAATTGCACTTATGTAGTTTTGAGTGTTCACTACTGCTTCCAGTTTTCATGTGTGTGTTTCACTGAATTTTTTGTAAAGAAAAATTGTTCTTCCTCTTACTGTTAGTGATGTAAGACTATCCTGCAATTGCCTTCAGCAAGGGATTTCTAGCTAGTTGTTTAAGTGGTTTGTGGTAGCATTGCACTTGCAGGTTTCTTCTACTGTGTTTTTACATTAGGACTGGGCTTATTCATGTTGTGGGAGGAGGTGCTTACCTGGTTTATCTGAGTTGGGAAATATACAAAATGACTCGTATTATGGTCATTTTACTGGCCAGAGGGCTAATAGTTACTTTTCTGTTTTTTCTGTATGTGCTATAAATTTTTCAAGTTTGCATGGGTTAGCAGTGTGGAATGCTAATTACTTTAGATTCCTGGATGATATTCTCATTGGAAAGGTACCCTCAAACAATTGAAATTATTCATTAATTACTTGGTGGGTACTACAGATTTTTTTAAGATTCATCTTTCATTTTGATAATGACCAGATCAATTATTTAGCTGTGATGTTAGCAAAAGATAGGAATTCAAATAAATTCACATCTATTTATAGAAAAGAGAGCTTTTCTAATTCATATCTACATTTAGACAACTGTCATCCCTTTCACCAGAAGAAGGGAATAGTAAAGGGACAAATGATAAGAGTGTCTAGATTAGTAAGTAATGGCAGTGACTATGAAAGAGAAATTCTTTATTTATGGAGCATACTTAGGGATAGAAGATATCCTGGCTATTTGTTAGCATCAGTAAATGATGTTTGCCCCCTTATTGAATGAACCTACTCCTGATTCTTTATCTGACAATGGTACATCTATTCTTGGAATAACAAACAGTAAAAACAGAATGGCACCTTTTATGATACACTTTAACCAGGAAATAACCAAATTTGTGAGGATGTTTAAACAACTATGGGTTCTACTTTTTCCAGTGATATGAAGGTTTTATTCAGAGGACAACCTACAGTGTTTTTTAGCAAAGTATCTCACATTAAGAATTTAGCGGAAAGGAAAATTGATAATTTTACCATTAACCAAGTCTATCATATGTCTAAATATGGCAGATCCAAACTTTACAGATACATACATGAGGCTCCCTATTTAGCTATTGAGACTTACCCTCATATACTGCCTTGTCCAGGTAGATGTGATTGTGATACAGTTCAGGTGATTTATGTAGCTAGTTGTGAAAACCGCATGGCATTTTATGTAGGGAAAACTATCTGTAAATTGAAGGAACGCATGAGGGAACACCTTTATGATATTAAGAAATGGAATCCTGCTAATGCCCTGTATAAACAGTCATTATCTTGTTACAATTTTAAAAGACTAGCCCCCGGAATCTCAAAAGCTTGCACGGCATGCATGATTAGTGTTAGATGAAATTTTGCCAATATGGCAGCTGAGCGATCCACTTACGTGCACATCTGACATGCGCATGTGCTGCAGCACTAGTGCTGCACGTCCCCAGCCCCCGTATGCAAATCACCCCATTTGCAGGTAAAAACCATGCAAATGAGGTAAATCTGCCATCTAGGAAGCAGGAAACAGGGCGTGCAGGACTAGTGTAATATGCAGAAATGTACTCGGTTAGTAACCTAGTACGGTACTGCAAACTGCTATGACAGCTCCAAATAAAGGCTGCATAGCATTGAGGAAGCATGCCAATGGCCAAGCAAAAGGCCACTGGCATTGCAAACAATGCCAAATGTACAAAATACAACTTTCATGAAATGTCCGCCAATCACGTCCGTTGAAGCATAGGGCAGCGGCATGCAAACGGGATCGGGGTAAAAATAAAATAAACCTAAAATAAGCACTCTAACTAAAAGCGGTAGTCTGCCATGCAAGTCAATGGCAGGCAGAAGACAACCTGGCCAGTGAGTAATGGTTGCTAAGGGGGAGGCTCAGTGTGATACATGTAACTATGCATTAGCAGACAATCCTATGCAAATGAGGTGAAGGATAGTGAACCCCAGTTTTCCCCAGGGTGTGAGGCAGGTCACAAGAGTGTAAGAGTATAAATACCTGGGTGCAAGACTAGGATATAGGTGACATCATGGGTATGTGTGTCAGGCATACTGTAAGTTGATTGGAGCCCTGTGGCTCGGGATTGCTCCTAGCTTAGCACAGCTAAGCTAGGGATGTGTCTAAACCTGCCTAGCACCCTTTACAAAGTGTAAGTGGGAGCACACTGCACACCGGGTCATACAGGAAGAAAAAAGACATTAAACCAGGAAATAGCAGCTCTGTGCACATTTGAACAGGGAGGCAATGGGAAGGGAAAACAGCAGTAGGAAGGTAATCAAGGAGAACTAGCTGAGCTGACAAGTGAAATTTATCAGAATCAGTTAATTACGCAGGCAGTAGACCATCCCAGCCCAGAACACTACTACAAACTAAGCAAACACCTTGCCCCCTGTTTTTTCCACACTCTACACCACCAGTGTATACAAGCAGGGACATTTTAACAAACAAACCTACAAAATGAGAAGGGCTGCAGCAGGCACCATAGAACAACATGTGCAAGAGGCTGAGGGTGGTGAGAATGTGAATGCTGCCGAACAACCCACAGTGAGGAGACAGGGAAGAGTGTACAGACCCAGGGTAATCTACCAGGGGCTACATGAGCTGGAGATAGTGGAGTGCTATAGGGTGGACAGAGACCTCCTACAGCAAATTGTTGAGCTGTGCCGACCACACCTGACACACCAAACTGGCTGAGGGGAACCCATCCCGGTAGATACCAAGGTATGTGTAGGCCTAGGTATACTAGCCACAGGTACCTCCCAAAGCACACCTGGGGATATCGTAGGCATCTCACAGGCATCAGCATCCAGAGTATTCCACCAGTTCCTGGATGTCATGTCAGCACATGCCAGTGAGCACGTATATTTCCTCAACACATGTGAGGTGTTGACCAGCAATATGCGTATCTTCCACCAAATAGCAGAATACCCTGGGGTAGTGGGTGCTATAGACTGCATGCACTTATGCATCAAAGCACCACCCAGTGAGCAGGGTAGAGCCTACATCAACCGCAGGTTCATACCCTCCATCAACTGACAGGTCGTATGTGATGCCCAGGGCATTATAATGAATGTGTGTGCTGGCTGCCCTGGAAGCTATGACAATTCACACATATGGCATCTGACACAGCTGTACCACAGATTTGCCAATGTGGACATCCCCTATGGTCACCTAGTGGGAGATGCTGGGTACCCACTGGAGCCATGGCTGATGACACCCATCAGAAATGCACACACACCTGAACAACAACACCATACTGAGGCACACGCCCAGGCCAGACATATAATAGAGCGTGTGTTTGGGATGCTCACGTCATGGTTCCGGTGACTGGAGACATCCGGTGGAGCCTTGCAGTATTCACCAGCTACATGTACCCAAATTGTTATGGTATGCGCTATGCTACACAATATGATCCTGCAGAAACAGCTGCAGCAGGAACAGCATGGGGCAGGGCTACACAGCCCCCCCACCAATGCCAAGGCCTGTACAGGCACAAAGTGTCTCGTAGGAGGAACAACCTGAGCCTGCTCCAGTAGGCAGAAGGAGGCGTGCCCAGTATGCACTGGCCTTGGCAAAGAGGCAACGCATAGCATATGCACTAACACAGTAGGGACCCAGGGAATGACACCTCTCTCTCTGACTCACACAGATAGTAAAAGTGATGCCAAACATGACACTACCTTTGCCCAACCATGTATAAGGAGCGTATTATGTGCATCCGACATAGGCAGCCCTCCAGCACCATCCTCATGTCCAGCACACCCTCAAGGTAAGTCAATCAACCTACCAATTGCCAAATGGAGTAGAATGTCTTGTTACCTGTAGCTTTGGTATGGATGTGAGCATGCAAGGGAATTGGGTGGCTGAATGTTAAGGCAGCAAACAATAGACACCCATAGTGGCACCATGACATCTGTAACACATACTGGAGTCACCATAGTAGCCAGTATTACACAGGGTGACAAAACCCACTGCAGAAAATGGCTTGAGCGACATATGTGTCCATAAGAGCCACACATGCCAGTCAGGAAGGTTCACATACCCAACAACAGTCTCAGCCAGCAGGACAGGTGTAGACAACCACAAACAAATGCTGTACTATGGCCTCTGAATGAGCCCTATGGGTACCCCTTCCCCCAGGCCTTCAAAGACAGACCACAGCAGGCCAGGCAGTCAGATGTAAGTTGTGAAGGCTAGGAAGTCAGAAACTAATATGGTAAACAAAGCTAAGATCTGTAGTACACTGGTATGCCTCTAGCCAGCAGGATAGGTAAGACTACAGACTGAAATGGGGTACCTGACATACCAGTACAGTCCTAACAAATGTGTACAAGTGCCAGGTGTGCCCCCCCCCATCCAACGTACACTTATAGTAACAGTCAGATGTACATCTCCCACTCCTGTGTAGAACAGTAGAAACAGTCAGATGCCCCCCCCCCCCGCTATGCAGAAATGTAGCAACAGTCAATGCCAAATTACCGATGGATATCCTGACACAGCATGCTACCTGTTGGTGTACAACACAAAGGTCAGCACCACAGTACAAACTACCTGGACTTGATCCACACATGCAATACAGATGGCCATACTGGGCATGCTCACCCACTTAGAGGAATGAAGGCAATGTCAGTCAACAACATACTGAAAGGTTACACTGGGCATGCTCACACACTCATGAAGGCCATGTCTGCAAACACCAGTGGACCAGACATATCTAGCAGTCGCAGTTCTCAGTGCAGACACATGTCAGTATGCACTACTCCTGCCTTGCACACACAGTGGATAGGAATACAGACATATATGTAAGGACAACACACTAAAATAAGCCAAAGGTAGACGGGCATAGATGTGTGGAAGAGGGTGACCATGACAAGGAGCCATCCGGGCCTGTCTCACCCAGCATATAGCCAAAGGGCCCCAAACACATGAGGTGTGGATGTCACTCACTGCAGATACTAGGCACCAGTACCTGTCAGCATGCTAGACTATGTGGTGCACGTGCCAGCTGTGCAACATGACTGTACAAGGAAGTAGCCATCTAGTATCTGTATACACGTACCTGTGACATATGACCCCATGTGTGCCTGCATGTGGCATGTCAATCCCTACATGAATGGGTTATGGCCCATGCACACACTGCCCTCCCAATAGCAGTATTATGACAAGCCTGCTGAGGTCATCCAATGTGACATACACCTTTGGGAGAGCTAAAGCTCAGTAATATCCATGGTGCATCCCATAACTGGGTACTGCTATAGTGATAAACTAGTTAGGTAATAGTTCTAACCCCAGACCTGGCGATTGTGTAAGTGTGTGTTTGTGTGCGTGTCTGTCTATCTCTGTCTATGTAGAGAGAAATGCTTTTTAGGTTACTCACACTCCGTACAATTTATATACTCAACTTTGGCAAGGCTGCTGATGTCACCCACCTAGAAATACACCTCTGGGAAAGTCATAGCCCAGTAATCTCTGTAGTGTGTCCTGTAACTATGTACTGCTGTAGTGTGATAAAGTAGTTAGCAGGTGTTCTAATCCCATACCTGGCAAGTGTGTGTGTGTGTGTGTGTGTGTGTGTGTGTGTGTGTGTGTGTGTGTGTGTGTGTGTGTGTGTGTGTGTGTCTGACTGAGTGGAGAGCAATGCTTTTTAGGCTACTCACACTCCATACAATTCATATACTCAGCTTTGGCAAGGCTGCTGATGTCACTCATCTAGAAATACACTTCTGGGAAAGTCATAACCCAGTAATCTCTGTAGTGCGTCCTGTAACTGCGTACTGCTGTAGTGTGATTTAGAACGGTGGTAGGGTTCCATCTCCATCCATGGCAGTTCTGGATGTTTTGTGTGTGTTTTCACTGTCTGTGTATGGAGCAATGCATTATAGGCTGCTCACTCGCAGTACATTACAAATGCTCTACTTTGGCAGTCCTGCTGATGTCAGTCATTGTGAAATACACCTTTGGGGAAAGGTTTCTCTAGTAACCCCTGTGGTGCATCCTATAACAGCTCCATGCTGTAGTGTGATATAGACCTTGGTCAGGGGTTCTATATCCACACATGTCAGTTATGGATGCTTTGTGTGTGTCTCACTGTCTGTGTAGGGAGCAATGCATTTTAGGCTAGTCACTTGCAGTACAGTTGACATGCCCTAGTATAGTAATCCTGCTGATGTAATTTATTGTGAAATACACCTTTGGGGAAGATGTACTTCAGTAATGTCAGTGGTGCATACTATAACTGCGTAGTGCTGTAGTGTAGTAAACTAGTTAGGTAGGGGTCCTACTACCAGACATGACAGGTGTGTGTGTGCTTGTAACTCGTATCCTGTGCAGAGGTGGTTGTTAGTGTGTGACACCTGTAGGCAATGTGTAGGGGGTTTTGCTTATTTCATTTATGGTGGCCCTACAATATATCACAATGTCAACCATACAGTGATAACAGATGTAAATTAGCTGAGAGGCTGGGGTGCAAAGCCATACCCATGCATGTGGCATCAAGGCCAGCCAATCACAGTTAGCAACCTCACTGTGCCTTCACATGTGACTCAGAATGGACATACCATGCTTGACAACATGCCCTGCATGGACAGATGACACTGACATTGGGGAATGCTGTTAGCATGCTATCAATGTAAGTGCAGGGTAAACCTGCTGCCTATTACCAGTTCCTGCCACAGGTGGGCAAGACTGGCACAGCTGATGATAATCTGTGTTCACAACATGGGCCAGACACCCCAGGTACAGTTCCACATGTCACTGTACATGCATGTGGGAGGTGTGCACATCCTAGACACTATCCATGTCATGGACTAAGGAACACATACAAGGCAAGTGATGCACAGCATTGGCCACACACAATAGTCACCCAGGTGACTGGATGGGGGATGCAATACCCACCTGTGTGGGCAAACGCAGAAACTAAAGGCCTGAGCCATAATGCAGACCATTGTCATGTGGCCTGATGCCAAGGTATACCCATCACCTACCCTTGTATAGCCTGCTGGCACTGTTGACCACCACACACCCATGCAGACATGCACCCATGCATGTCAGAACTGGCACCCTGTGTGTCCGTGTGTGTGTTGTATGGTACGTATGTCCACATCCACACTCACTACAACTCCCCAGGGCACAGTGAAGCATGCTGTCTGATGTCTGACACCTCCTCATACCCATTTCCCATACAACCCAGTATGACTCGTGTGGTGCATGTGATACCTGCACATTGATGTGTTGTGGCAATCCCACTAGTGATGAGCCTTTCAAAGTGTGTCAATGTGTGTGCATCCCTGTGTGAGTGTGCCTGTGTTGACACTGGCACCTGTCCATGCAGACAGGCACGTGTACGTCACCTACTGTATATATACCGTATCCCTGTTGCAGATGTCAGTCACCATCACATATATGTTCTCCACAGCAGGTAACCCATGTGGCGCATCCAATAACTGCATCGAACTGTGATAGCACTACATAGCTGTTGGGGTTTGATACCCTGTGCTGGTAGGTGTGTGACACAAACATGCTTCAGTTTTACTCTCCCACCCCTCCCTGACATGCATTTGCCTCTGTCTGCCTCCCCCACTCCCTCTCTGATGGATGTGGAGACCCACACCTGCTTTGGTTAGGCAGCAGCATGTGTATTTTAAGTGATACTGGGAACATTATGGTGGTGTTGGCCCTTTTCTGTCACTGTGACCAGGAACTAGATCTGTTGTTTGGCAAACTGCATCTCAGATGGATTGGGGATTTACCTCTAACAACATACACTGTGGAAAGAGGGCAACAAACAGGAGGGGAATGTGCCTGACCTGACCACAGACTGTAAGTGCTGCTATACTGCATTTGGATCAATGTTGGTTTAACAGTGTTTGTCTGGATATGCCTGTTGTACATGTCACAATATCTGCCATGTCAGTTCCATGTATATGAGGAATCCCCATCTGCAGGGTCATCTGCGGACTGGGCAGTGTTGTGCCTTTGGTCTCATGTGCTAACCATGGTGCATCTATCTGCAGAATGCAGAAAGCAGTGTGAGGATTGCAGTCTGTAGATGGTGAAGGCCGTGACAGTTACTGACCTCATATCCCTCATAGGACATATGTTGCAACAAACCCTGTACCAATGGTAAATATATGAGGTTATCACATCAACATGTCTATACTGGCCCTGTGTATGTGCTATCAGCCACACCTCTGTCAACCTTTGTACATATGTCCTGCATGAAGTGGTGCATATGTGCTGTATACCATAAATAGTGTCATCATATCTGATAACAAGCTAGTCATATGTCAGATTGCCACACATGTCATGTACAGTAGGGGTTATATTTCATGACATAATCTGGACATTCTGTGGATGTTTGTACAGTACTGAGGTCTGTATAGTGATGGTGAATGTTGGCAGTGTGTGTATTGTTAATATGTACCTTAGCCTGTGTACAGACTGTGGCAGATGTCATTGTTCTAGCTCCCCTTCTGTCTGATGTTACATGCTGCCCCAATGTATGGTACCATTTTGGCATACATTTGTAGGGCCATACACACGCATGTCCCATATCACAGACAGCCATCACACCAAACTGTGTAGCAGCCCAGTATATGTAGGGTCATTCTGTGAGTGGCACATATGATGATGGTGTAGAACAGATAGTCCATATACTGTAATATTATACTAGCTTGCCATATGTGGCTGTGGCTGTGTTCACATTGGTTGTGGTTATGCACTTTCTCACAGGTGTATCCTACCCTGTCCTGTGACATGGCTGTTGAGCCTGCTATATATATGCAGGTACATGTGCATTCCCCCATACGAGATGTAGGCCAGTGTTGTGTCAGTCTGCCTGTAGCCTGCACAGTGCATTGTTACATGCCTAGCAGCTTAGTGTACTTACCCAGTGGGATGTCATGTGCAGATACTTGCCAGATGTGCCACTGCCGGGCCTCCCTTAAATGTCATGTATGTCACACAGAGCAGTGGGATGCTGTACAGAGGTATGTCAATATCTAGTTGGTAGTATGTGTCCATGGCACCACTGTACCAGCAGTCATTATGTGTCAGGCCAGACAGGAATGTGTGAGTCCAAAACCTATGGTGGCATATGTATACCAGTCATTATGTGTTATACCCATCTACGTGTCTATCTACATCCATATTGTCAGGCCTGGTACACATGTTGTGTACTAAGGGATTATGTGTATACCTCTGGACTGTACATTGTGTGTCCGAAGTTCCACATATATTGGCCAATATCTCTGCTGCACTCCACAGGGGCATTACATGCTAGCGGCGGTACTTTACAGTGATTTCCTTAGGATGTCTGTCAGTAGCCAATGGCACACATGTCATAAGCAGATGTGACCTTCCACACACACCATGTCTGTGAAGGCAATCCTAATGACAGTAGCAATAGTCTAGTAATATACCTGCTATACATACCTGACATCCCCTTGCACTACAACTTTGGGACTATAGGGGCTGGGGTAGGACTACACTCCATGTCCAGGACATATGGTGGAAATATATGTACATATACTTATCCAGATAGATATATGTATATGATTACTGAATACACATGTGTAGTACTTCCAATTACCACCGCCATGGCAACCACCCACTATGAATCCCTACATCATGTTGACGTGGTCCCTTTACATTTCCTATGTGATGGACATCCTTCCTGTGTGTGGCCATCAGTGTTACAGACAGCAGGTAGCAATATCGCTTACAAGAGAACCTGCACACGTAGGGCAGACACATATTTGTAGGAGGATCAGGAACTACAGACAGACTGTGAGTAGAGTTGTAATATGCTTTGTATAGTACTGGTGTTACAGGGTGTGTGTGTGTGTGTGTGTGTGTGTGTGTGTGTACATACTAGTTCACCTTGGAATGCAGTCTGTCTGCATTGCTCACTACTGTGGGCCTATCCTCTTGCTGGACTGAGGTATGCCTATCATGTGTTGTCCGTCCACCACACAGGTCCTGTGTCAGATATTACACTGGCAGTGTGTGTGTTGCGTGTTATCAGTACATGGCTACATCCATTTCTGTTTCTAACCTCAATTCCCTGACTAAGGGTACATTGCAGACTATCCTGTAACACCAGCACCTTGCTTAGTGTATGGCAACACTGTTCCACATATGTGCCTGTGTTCCAGCCTCTGTCCTCCATCTACATACCAAGCTTTGCACATATGTCATGCTGCTGGGGGTTGTTCTGTAGTGGGTTGTGAGTATATCACACTGCCATTGCTGCCATTATCCACTGCTGTTGTATCCCCCACATATACAGTGGGGCTGGGGCCATATATGTGTGGGAGTCGCCTACACAATACATGTATGCCCTTATGCACTCCAGAGGCCAGTGTATGTAACAATGGTATATAGGCCTGTATTATGAAGTCTAGGTGGGGAGCACCATAAATGACCTAGGCTGTCACAACATGTGGGGGTATCAGGGGTGAGCTGCCGCAAGGTATCTGGATGTACAGTACCATATACTTCACCTATATTTACATTACTTACATGAATTGGGGTACTGCAAGCCTACTGCCTCCTGCCATACAGACTGTTCTGTTTGTCGGTGTGCTCATGATGGTGTCAGTTATGCCTTGTTATGTACCAGTTACAACCCATGTGATCACATAACGTCTTTACCACCTACTGAGTTTGTACAGAGTGTAGATAGAGGCTGCTGAACTACACACCTGCAGTACATACTGTTGATTGTTTGGTATCCTGTGGCCCAGTCTGTCTTCACTAATGTACAATTTGAAGGGCATGGCCTGGACAGCAACAGTTGTGAACCTTTCCAGACTACTGTATTAGTGTAACTGTTTCACAGTTGCAGTTCTCTGTTTATATGGCTGTCAGTGTCTGAACAGCTATATGACATGGCATGTAGAACTGTAATAGGACACAATTAAAGGTTTCCCATTTCTGCAAACCTGTGTGTGGTGTCTTTCCTCTGACCTTTCTATCGGTATATGTTGCAGACAACGACTGACATTTGTATGGGTGGCCCATACAGTGTCCATTTGTTCAGGTGTTAATTGTAGGCATAGTGGCTGTTCCATATTGTGTGCACCTTCTACATATGTATCATACTGTACATATATCTGTGTGTGTATGTGTAGTCACATGTATATATATATATATATATATATATATATATATATATATATATATATACATGCATATCTGTGTCTGTGTATCTGTATCTGTATCCTGGGAATGTTGATGGCTTCCACATATTACATGTCCTATGGGAGGCAGACTGTACTTGGTAGTGTATTGCAGGTTGCACGTGTTTGCCTGTGGGAGGGTGCCTGTTTGTACGAGACGTATAGTGTGTGGGGCCTCTCAACCCCATTTACAGTGCATGTGGACATATGTGTATTTGTTAATCTGCCATTGCTGTCTACAGATGTATGGCCATGTAGACATGTAGGTGTAGACACATATATGTGTCGATTTAGGCATATGCATGTATATATGTGCATATATATTGATATATATGTATATAGTGATAGGAATATATATATATCTATATATATATATATATATATATATATATATATATATATATATATATATATATATGTGTTGTATCTGTTTAGTTATCAATATCATTACACACATAGACATCAACGTGTTGGTATACAATCTCTGTACTGTTGCATGACAGGACTGGATGATATGTTTCTGAAAACATTGAATGCCTTTGTATCAGTCATGGCTTAGTAGTAAATCCCTTTGTGTATGGAATGCAGGGTCCTGGGTTTGAGCCTTGCAGAGGCAATTTATTTTGTTGCTGGGCAGAACACGGGCCGTTGAATATAGAGAGATTAAGGCACTTTAAAGCAGTTGTACGTGGGTTTCCGCGGGTTTGCATGGAGGTAAGCACTGCTACCTCCGGTTACAGTTTCTCATACTCTGTTAGCTTTTAAATTGCTTAACCTGTGTAGGCATAGCTTACCCCCATGCAAACAAGCTTAACCCACATACTGCTGCTTAAAAGTGCCTACTCCCGCATACCCCCGTGCTAATTTCTTTAAAAGAAAAGAAAAAAGGGTTGATAGGAAAGTGGTGAAAAAGGGGCACAAAGAGGGTAAGACAGTAGGGGAAATTGCTAGGCATGTGCAGGAAGGGTGTAGGAAAGGTCCATAGCTGCCCATTTCTTGTATAGCAACAGCTGTGTATATACACTGAATTTGGATCCTCAAACCACTGGGAGAGGGGTGAGGACAACATAAATTCATTGTGATGCCAATTAGACCAGATTACATGTGTCCAGTGGATACGTGTGCAAAGTGTACAGCTATGTATGGGGCATGATGTTTTTGTGGGAACAGATTGCCCTTTTTTTAGGTGAGAGTGGGATGTTGGGGAGGGGTAGTAGGTATAATTGGGGAGGTAGGTTGGGTAGGTTAACAGACAAGACAAACAAGATGCATACAGGGGTGGTATATGACACATGTGGGGGTAAACACCTTGAATGGGGAGGGGTGTTTGGAAGTCGCAAGCCCATGAGCCCCCAAATGGGATCAGTGGGACTGAGGTCACCACCCATAGGCAGTCACCACTGCACCTTCACAGCCCCAAAGGTGGCTGTGCTGGGGGCTGTGTGGGAGGGGCAGGCTCGCCCTCTAATTGCACCATTCAGCCCTCAAGCTGGCATAGCTGGTCTCGAAACTCCATATCGAGCTCCCTACGCAACACAGCCCAGACATGTTGACGGGTGACAGGTTCCCCTCAGCGCCCGCTCCCAGGGGGGGCAAGCCCCATCCCCTGCAGCAGTTCCACCCAACGGTGGTGCAGGGCCCACGGAGAAGGAGGTCCCAGGCTGGGCCCCAGATGTGCTGCTGCCTGGTGCCATGGCCAGCTGAGGTGGGACAGGTGGGTCCGCTGGGATTGGCCTTCCCATACGAGCTATGTTGCAGCAGGTTTATGACAGATATGGGTTAGTAACAGTCAACAGCATTCAGGATTAGTTATAACAGCATGCACAGGTATTCCATTAATCCAAAGCACCAGATTTAACACAGTTGCAGAGCAAGCAGAACACATGCTTATATGCAACAACAGTGGCCATTACAAGAACAAGCATCTTTCATTGATGGCAACAGGCTACCAATATAGGTGCATTTTAACATGGCACATGCATAGAAACAAATGTGAACATGTATAACCATTAGGACATATGTCCCAACAAATCTTTGGAGTGTACACATACCAGTTGATGAGTGTCATTTGGTTATTTCGCACATATGGTAGGGGTGAGAGAGAGTTCAATTAACAACTAATGTATCCTTGTAGTTTTCACAACATTCTTAGTCACTGCAGTGATCTTTCCCTTACATGTATTATTACACTACCCAATGGCCTTATATTGTACACTGGTATGTTTGTAGATTATTATATACATGACCTGTGTCTTACATACAGGCGTGACAAGATACAGGTGTTAATGCAACATATGTTGAGTATTGCTGTCATACACTTTGGGTGAGGTGCTAGAATGACAGATTTGTTTTCATATGCATTCGATGACTATGTACATGTTTGACTATCAGTTATATGTCATTAACAGATGCCTACATTTCTGGGATCATCACACTGCTTTTTCAGGAGAACAGGGTACCAGGCTGGTGATATGGGCCATTTATCTGGATATACTGGACAGACTGGAACAGTTGTGGGGTATGAATATGTATACAACTGTCTATCTGAACATTCTAGCAAATTCTGTACAATTGGGTGTAATTATACAAACAGCTTTCTATCTGAACATTGTCACAAAATCTGTAGAGTTGTGGGGTATGATTATGCATACAACTTACTAGCACTCCCAGGATTCAAACCCCTGTTGTGTGTGACAACAAAATTACAGTTAACATCACAGTACACTGTGCCATCAGGGAAATGATGTGAAGCTTTCTACTGTTTTCTATCTAAGTCTCCCTCACTTGTACAATATGACTGACCTCTTGGCACTTCCAACATTGTTATACAGAACTTCATACACATTTTATCTGCATACCACAGCGTGGGTAACACTGCTTAATACAACAGTACTATTTATAGTATGCAAGAGTTCAACTACATAAGAAAGAAGAGTAAACAGAAACACTCCAGGGGTTATACCTTTATTCACAGAATATTACACATTTATTCCTACTGGTATGACACTTTCTAAGGCTCTTATATTTATTTGTTATGACAGTACATGCAGAGAAATACTAACCTGCCTCACGACGCAGCCTTTGCAACCTAGCATCATGGGCTTGCTGGCTCACAGCCCACTCATCTGCAGCTGTCAGAGGAATACAGTGATATTTAGCCATACCTATCCATAGTATACACAAGCTAAGCAATTCTTAACTACTTAGTGGAATGAGTACTTACTCAGTACTGGGGCATTAGCCATCTGCTGAGACTCCTGGATCCACTGTTCCAGTACATTCCCCCTCCACCACTTTAGGTCAGCATGGTGGTGCCTGACCTGCTCACCAGTCCGGGGGATACCTGTGGCACTGGTGAGGTCACAGGAGAGACTGTCCCAGGCCTCCGTTTTATACTGCAAGCTCTGATACTGGGGCTGCAGTAGTCTTTCCTCATGATGTTTTACCAGGAACCATACCATGAGTTTGACTCCTGGATGCCCCAGTGCTGCGCTCTAAAACGAGTGCCGTCATTCACACCAGCCATTCTGCCTGCAGTAGGAAGCTACAACCAGTTATAGAATGTATTCCCACCTGTGTGGCTTAAATACGGCCAATTAACCACACTTTTCCGTGATTGGCTGGGTTTGAAGAGGCTACGCTACAACGACATATGGATGTATGGGTGTCTGCATATGTATATATCTATATGTGGGTATTTATATATATTCTGTCTATGTATGTATACATTTGTACTATGGAGAGGGAGAGGTATATCTCCATGTAGTTATGGGTATATATACACACACATACCTCTACATATTTACATCTACATCTGGTTATTCCATTCTTTGCCATGTAAAATAGACTGTGTTGCAGTGGAACACGTAGTGGGAGTGGCTGCTCATTGGGTGGTGGCTCTGCCCAATGAACACTATTGCTACATCCCTGGGGCTGTCCGAATAGACCCACTCCAGCAAACACCAGCACGCCTAGATCCATAATTACATACCCATTGTTCCCCAACCCGCACCTCCACTACAGCACTCATCCTTACTCTTGGTGCAGGTCGGGTCTAAACACACCACTACACACTGCCCACTCTCCACTTCACGGGACCTATCTCGTACTTTGTCTCGACCTATGGGTCATCAGACTTTCCCACCCTTGTAGTCCGGTTATGCACACGCCCCGCCTTGATAGGTCATCACACGGGCTTCCTCCTATAACAAGACAATTTTTGGGGTTTCCCTCAAGGGACGCTCCTGTTTCTGTTCCAAGATTAGACTTCTCAGGTCCACTCTGTGTCCCCTCGGTTGTATCCTGCCTGTGGTCTGGGGAGTAGTGGATTGTTTACATTGTTTGTGGGACCTGAAATATAATTGTTTATTCTTTATTCTACTGAAATCAGGTGTGTATATATATATATATATATATATATATATATATATATATATATATATATATATATATATATATATATATATATATATATATAGTGGATATATATATATATATATATATATATTTTTTTTTTTTTTTTACATATTGTATATTTTACATTTTAGAGTGCTCTATATACGAGAGACATTTTTATGTTGCTATCCCACACGTCTACATTTTTATATGACCTGGTACAATGGTTTAAAAGCTTGAATTGTATCAAAACAATTATGTTCCACTTTGATACATTGTTTAAGCTTTTAACATTTTACTGACAGTTTCCTTTAAGAGACCCAGGTTTCAATTAGTTGCAGCTTAATTGATGTAATCTGATTGACTTTTCATATTATAAAATGAAGATGGAGCTGTTGTTTAAAAAACTCTGATGAAGTCTGGATCACTATGGATGAAAGCTTATTTTATTGGAGGTGTGACACTGCCAGCCCAGCTATCTGGAATTTTGTGGATAGTCATGTGTCATTTGTGAATATTAATATGATTCATATGCTTGTCTTACACATGTAAGAGAACTATATGTTATGTGTATATTAAACTACTGGTGCAGAAGTGTGTGTTGAACTGTATGTTATGTACTGAGCTTCAAGAATGTAACTGCAGTGTACCCTACTGGAAAAAGAACAAAAATGTATATAAACTATAAACCTGTGCAAATGTATAATGTATGTTTTAATAGTAGAAGCTGGAGCATAAAGAGTTAACTTGCAAAACTTTAAGAAAATAAGTTGTAAAGTAAAGTGTTTTATGATTGTGTTATCTCCCAGTAAGCAGACACAATGTCTAGAGCTACATGTTTTCCCATTGTCTTGAAACAGAAATAATTACTAGGTTTCAAATGCAAAAGTATTTGTTTTATGACTTCCAGTTCTGAGCAAACATCTGTGAGATGTGTATTTTTCACACAAAAATGTTAAATTTTGTTAAGTTTCTGTTAGCCAGGGGAATTGAAGGCAGGTGACAAAGAGAGATGTCATCCAGGCTAACCCAGCAGTAATATGTGATATTAATTTAAGAACTCTCTCAGAGAGAGAGACAAGGCATGTTGTATCTTGTCTTGGATCTAGAAATATCCATTCAGCACTTCTGCATCTGCCTTGCTCTGTAAGTAAGTCTAGGGTACAGTAATTTCTTTTAAATATAGATAGGAATATAGTAAAAATTAGTTTAGATGTTTTCTGTATTTATTTGAGACTGTCCTGCAATGTTGTTTTAAAATATTTCCAGTGATTCTGAACACTGTAGTTACTGTGTTGATTGAGTATTGTCTTGTGCTTTTATTATTTATTATTAAATATATTTAAACCTATCTTTGTGGTTGATATTTGTGAGACATAGTTAAACTCTTAAAGTACTTGCATATGTATTTGGTGACACTGTACAGGCCACTCCTAAATAGCCTTGGTCTTGGTCATACTTACCATTTTTATTAATGGTGACATTACACAGTAGAATTGGGCACCCTTTGGTAAAGGCCTTAAAAGTAGTTGATAAGTAGTGTTTGTGGCAGCTGGTACTACCTTATAGTCTGGGCAGAAGGGGGAATAGCTAGTAAACCTGGGTCAGCCTTTCCAAGGTGTGTTTGTGCATAGATCAAATCTCAAAGTGTGTGTGTGTTAGCTACTTGGGCAGGGATGTCAGGCACTGTTTGGACAGAGAGGGTGCTGGAAGAATTGGCTTGGCCACTTGGCTGAGATCTCAACCCTATAGCTTTGCCAGTGGAGAGTCTTATTGGGGATCTGGAGAAAGAGGGAGAAACCAGCCCCAGACTGACTGTGATCTCTGTGTGCTCTTGAGAGAGATTGTACTTTACTGTGTGTATACTTGTCATCCTCCCATCCTCCCAATGTGTACATCCCTCACTGGTGCTAGTGGTGAGGATTGAGGCTCCTTGATTACTGGGCCAGTGCAGTGGTGTCACATATTAATTGGTGGCAGTGGTGGGATAGCCACATCACATATTAATTGGTTCATAGTGGTGAGTTAGCCACATCAGATATTAATTGGCTTGTAGTGGTGTGGATATTGAATTCCTGTAGCTTGTGTTCAGTGGTCACTGATGGTGTTTCTACACTCAGCCACACAGTGAACATTCAGAGTTCATATCACAATTTTTTATTTTTTTTGTTAGCTTAGTTAACCGGGGAGAGCAGGCAAGCATGTCAGCAGAGGAGTAGGGCAAGCTGAAATGTGCCAGGCTAAAGGACTGGTGCATGCCAACCTGACTAAACATGATTGCAGCTTTAGTCACAGCTGCATCACAGAATAGCAACCAGGACAATCAGACTGGCCATGGAGATGTACAACTCTCATAAAATAGATAGCTCAACCTTTCCACAGTGGACTTAAAATCCATCTGGAGTTAAAGAGACTTGATTTGGAGGCTAAGCGTTTGGAAATAGAAGCAGCAGAGAGACTCAGACATCTGGAGACTAAGGAAAATGAGAAGCTGTGATGTCTGCAGGCTGAGGAGAATAAGAGACAGAGGCAACATGAAAAGGAGATGTGGACTCTTTGCCAGAGACATGGAGGTAATGGGGAAGGGAGTAACTGAACCCCAGAAGCAACAAATGTCAGCAGTGCAAGGTTTCAGTGCCTTTCACACTTTTAGACCAGTAGCTGCACAGACGATGGCCAAAGGTGGAGGTGTTTCAATATACATCAATGAAAGCATACCACTAAGGTGGTTAGACAGGATAATATGCTGGAGTTCCTCAACATGCAGATCACCATAGACAAAATCTCATGCCATATCCTAGCTAGCTATAGGTCACCCTCCTTGTCTCAAGAAACTCACAATGCATACTTGGACCTACTGAAGACACTTATCATCCAACCTAACACCCTACTCATGGGAGATTTTAATTATCCCTTTATAAACTGAGAATCCTATACATCCTCAGATCTACAGTTACAGTGATTGCTGGACTTTGTAAGTACAAGCAACCTTGACCAACTAGTGAATATGTCCACTACAAGCTTTAACATACTGGAACTCATACTTACAAATATGGGAAAATGCTGTACCCTCACAAAGTCTTATTTTCCCTGGTAAGATCTGACCATAAAGCTGTCTCTTTTGAAATCAAAATCAGCTCTGTAATCCCAGTAAAACCAATAACAGTGAGGAACTTTTCCAAGGCAAACTAGTCTTTATTAAGTGATAGTTTGTTAAAATTCAGTGCCTCTCCAAGCCCCCAAAACACAACAGCTTATGCTGAATTGCTCTCACAAACTCTGTACAGCTATGTCAATGGCTGCATAGTGGCTGCTGTACCTACCAGAAGTAATCTCAGGACTACATTCAGGAAACAAACCGCCCTGGCTGCATCCCAAATTAAACAGGATATACAACAAAAGGAAAAAAATATGGCAAAACTTAGGAAGGGTAATTCCCATAAAGATAACAACTCTATGCAAATAGGAGGGTTAATTAGGTCAAGAAAAGCCAACTTTTAGAGTAAGGTAGCTTCACAGGTCTTCTACAGCTATGTCAGAAACCTCAAGGGCAGTACACGGCAATATGCTGAACTCATGGTTAATGGTGCCACATTTACTGAGGCTGGCAATATAGCAAACTTGTGAGTGGACAAATTCAGTTCTAATTTTACCTCCTCTCACATCCAACCATCCCCCCCAAAATACCTTCAAACATAACTCCTCCAACTACAACTAGGGAGCATGTACTGGCTACACTCACTAAAACTAAGAATATTGCCTCACTGGGCCCTGATAGCACCCCAGGATGCCTCCTGAATTGAATAAAATATGACTTATCAGGACCCCTGGAGTCATTGTTTAACTATAATCTTAAACAGGCTATATGCCACACAAATGAAGGATTGTGACAGTCATCCCTCTTTGTAAGGAAGGACCTTCAACAGACCCTGGAAACTACAGACCCATTAGTGTTATTTGCAAAGTCATGGAAAGAATATCATAGAAATTATCAACAAGGACATAGGAGACTCCAGACCCTGGATCCATCCCAGTTTGCCTTCTTGAAGGAAGGTTATGCTTACTGAATCTGGTGGACTTCCCTAAGGCAATGGATGAGGGGAAAATTGTGAATACTGCCTAACTAAATTCGGCTAAAGCATTTGACATTTGATATAATTCCCCACCAGGTCATTGTCAACAAACTTACAGAACTATGTATAGATCACTTTATAACATACTGAAGAAATAGCTGGCTCACTGATAGGACTCAGGAGGTTAGAATTGGTAAGGCCAGCTCCACAAAGAGGCCAGTAAATAGCGGCATCCCCAAGGCTCTCTGCTATGCTCACTCCTCTTTGGCATCTACTTCTTGGATGTCAAAGTCAATGTCAGAGGCCTCTTGTTAACCAAGTTTGCAGATGATTACAAACTGGAAGCAGTCACTGAATTCCCCCCAAGACAAGAATACCCTTTAGGAAGGTCTAATACAGACAAACACTTGGTGCCAAAACCATGGCTTAAACCTCAGTACCAAGAAATGCATTATAGTATTGTTTGTGAATTCTGTCACCCTGGGTAACTACATCGTCAATAAAACACCCTTAAAAGTTGATTCACTAGTCAGGGATATGGGAACTCATGTAGATAGTAACCTAGCTTTTGACCAACATGCGTCCAAGGTAGTAAAAAAATCTTTGTATGTTGCTCAACTTACAATCAAAGGCATGGCATCTAGGGCCAGACTAGTCATCATACCACTGTACTCAGCCCTCATCAGACTCATCATAGTGTATGATGCCCCTTCGGTATGTACCTGACCAGTCACATGCAGCAACTGGAACATCCACAAAGGTTCCTTACAAAAAGAATAGAGGGATTAACTACAATGTCCTACACTCATCATCTCAATGCCCTGTCTTTTTACTCAATATTATACAGACTTCTGAAAGGGGATCTTTGCCTGGCATACCAATCATCACTGTACCCTATTTTGATGAATATTTTGCATATCTGCAGAGCAAACAGCATCAGAACTACCAGAGTAAAAGACCTACGTTTTCCTTTTGACATCAACAGGACATGTTGGAAAGACATATATTTTTCAGAGAATTCCCATTCTCTGGAATGTCCCCATCCATGCAAAGCAGAGTTCCTCCTTAACCCTACTTAAACACAACTTGGACCAAGGGATGGGTAATTGTAAATTCACACCTGGTCTGCTGCCTATGTCTTTGATGGACAGAGGCAGTCAGTAAATCATCCCATATAAAAATCAAATCTGTGGGTCATATTCAGTTTGCATACTAGGCTTATAAGGGCACTAGTGGTCGATAGCCTTATATACACCTATAAACCTATACTACATGACCAACATACCAGTAGCACCAACAATTTTAGAAAGAAGACACGTACATATTATGTCTCCATTTTTATGAAGTAAAAATAAATAACCATGTGTAGTAGAATTTTGTAATAATAAGAGACCAGTTGGCATAATGGTTAAGGTCTTTACTTCCAATGCACAAGGTAGAAGGTTAGATCCTTACCTCTGGTCAATGCCTGTTTAGAGTTTGCATGCTTTTCTTGTGTCTCTGTGGGGTTCTTTCCTCCTCAGAAAAACATGCGGAGTGTTTCTATTTCAAACTGACCGATGAATGGAGTTGTGGGCAGTAGCACAGACTTTACATGGTGTCCTGTAGGGGAAGAGTTGTACAGACCAACTGCTTTGGGTACCAACTGTGATGCACAGTATCCTCAAGATAGGAGAACATGGATCACAAACTGTGCACCGTGTCAGGGCTAACCACTCAACTGTGTAAAATATGGCTCTAGGTGATACAGTCATACCTCACTGACTTCTGAAGCCTCTCTCTCACCACAACTCCCACACTAGCTTGTCCTTCTCCTGAGTAGTAGACTCTAGATCCAAAGCCAAGTGGCTTTACTGCACTGCCATTATATCTTGTCTCTTGAATACATAAGATGTCCAGCCACCTCCATATCATCATGTCATCCACTTCCAAGATGCATCCTGTCAGTGAACCTACATTGAATGTAGCACTGAACATAGCAATTTTCAGTTCATTTTTGGCAGGTTGATTAGTTTTAAGTTCAGCTTTCACTCAACAGAGCTATCTCAAGTAACCCAGGGTGGGCAACTGGACACCAGCCAACCAGTAAGTTAAGTTACCAGGGCTTTTTGGCTTTACGGCAGGCACACACTGGCCAATAGGGGAACATACACCCATCTCACTGTTAGCAAGAGTCCCTGGCATAGGTCAGAGTTAGGCCAGGTCCTCAACCCACTTATCACTGGTACCTACCCATGCCCATTCTGTGACATTAGTTAATATGTCATCAGAATTAGTGACAGACTTATGGCAGTCAGACTCCAGTCTAATGATAAGGTAGTATTCATAATCTCAGCCTACTCCCCACAGCAGGGTTGTGATAGTGAAGAAAAGAGTGCATTCAGACAACAGTTGCAGTTCCTACTAGATAAAGCAGGACAACATGAATTGGTGTTGATGATGAGTGACTTGAATGCACATATCGAGGTAGACAGAACAGGACATGAGAACTGCTTGGGTCCACATGGGTGGGGCAATAGGAATAAAGAAGGAGAAGCCCTTCTAGACTTCTGTCTGGCAAATGGCTTGATAGCAGCCAACACATGGTTCAGCAAGAGAGACAGTCACAAGATCACATAAAAAAGTGACCAACGTGCAACTCAAGTAGACTTCTTTCTAGTAAGGAAAGGACACTGGGGTAGAATCAATGACTACAAAGTTGTCCTCAGTGAAACACTTGGCCCACAGCATAAACCAATGTTTGCCACAATCAGCTGCAAGCGATGGGCGGACAAGACTCTAAGGTCAACAAGGACAAGGCTGAAAACCTGGAGGTTGACTGGAAGGAAAGTACAACAGTTCAAGGAATTAATCAGGGCTCTAGCATGCCATGAAGAGGAGGAAATAGTTGGAGATGAAGAAAAATGGCAGAGCCTCAAAACAGCATGTGTGAGGACAACTGAACAGATATGTGGCTGAGCCAGGTATGGAAATAAAGTAAATAAGGAAAGCTGGGGGTGGAATGCCGAAGTCTAGGAAGTCATCAAACAAAAGAAGGAGCGCAGGAAAAAGTGGGTAATAGAAAAGATTGACCAGGCTAGGAAGAAATACTGGTTGACTAACAAAGAAGCTAAGAAAGGAGTTGTAATAGCAAAGAACAGGGCATCAGAGGCACTCTACCAGCTTATGGAAAGGGACTCAGTAGGTGGCACAAAGAAACTATATCAGGTTGCAAGGCAAAGACAAAAAGATAAAGAAGATAGTCAGACACCATTCATAAGGGATGCTAGAAACAGCCTGCTCACCAGTCCACAGGACATCAAAGGCACATAGAAGGAGTATTTCCAGCAGATTCCGAATGAAGAAAACCCCACAGAAGCTGTACTGCTCCAGACACAGCCTACGATAAGAGAAGAAGAGGAGCTCACCTAAGAAGTAAGAATAGCACTAAGGAAAATGAAGTCAGGGAAAGCAGCAGGCTCAGATGAGGTCACTGCAGATATGATCAAGATGTTGGATGAACTAGGTGAGAAATGGCTCCTGAGGGTACTCATAGCAGTGACTGGAAAATAAACATACTTGTGCCAGTGTACAAGAACAAAGGGGACATCCACAACTGTAGGCAGTACAGAGGCATCAAACTATCATATTGCATGAAAGTTCTGGAGATGGTGACTTTTAAACGGATATGCAGAGTAGTAGAACGTAAGATGGAAAATAAGCAGTCTGGAGTCAGATCAGGATGCAGCACAACTGACACAATGTTTGTAGTGAGACGGATTGTTGAGAAGAAGCTGGAGATGAGGAAACAGCCCAACTGGGCATTCCTAGACCTGGGAGAAAGCATATGGCAAAGTCCCAAGAAAGCTGATTTGGGCAGTAACTGCTGTGGTTTGAAGTCCCAGAAATATTGTTAGAATTAGTGCAGGCTATGTTCAAGGACCCAATGACTCAATTGCAAACAATGTTCGGTCTCACAGATGGGTTCTCATTGGGAGTGAGTGTGCACCAGGGTTCAGCTCTGAGTCCATTGTTGTTCATTCTGGTGATGGACTACATTAGCAAACAGGTCGGACGGGACAGATCAACAAAGTTGCTGTATACAGGCAATGCAGCATTACAGGCAGACTCTGAACAAGAACTTCAGCAGAGGATAGGAAAATGGAATGCAAAACTGAAGTCACATGGGATGATAAGCACAGATAAGATAGTGGTAATGGCAGAAACTTGGGGCAATCAGAAGAAGCTAAGAACTGAAATAGAAGGTAAGATAGTGGAACAGGTTAATAGTTTCAAGTATCTAGGAGGGGTGGTTGAGGAGAAGGGAAGTCTGAATGAAGAGGTCAAAGGTAGAATCAGAGGGATTGCAGTCAACTGGCATAGATTGTCAGGTGTAGTAAATAACAGAAGAATGCTAAAGAAGCTGAAAGGTAAGTTATGCAAGACAGTGGTGTGACCAGTACTAGTGTATGGTACAGAAACCTGAGCAGTCAAGGCAGAGCACATGAGGAAGCTAGAGGTGATGGAAATGAAGTGCCTAAGAAGGGTGGTAGGATGCACACTGTGGGACAGACAAATGAATGAGGATGTAAGAGCAGAAGCCAAACTAGCTCTAGCTGCAGAAAAGATCAAAGAGAACAGATTATGGTGGTTCGGACACATGTGCAGAAAAGCAGTAGACAATATGGTGAAGAAGATTTGGGACAGAGAGGAACAAGATAAGAGGAAATGAGGGCATCCAGCAAAGAGGTGGATGGATTGTGTGAGAGATCTGCGATAGTCAGGTATGAGTGTTGAAGAAGGCAAAAGTGTGTGCCATTGAATAGAGAGAGATGGCAACAGTTAATGACACCCTGAACCCATGTAGAAAATGGGAAAGGGGTTGAGGATGATGATGATGACATAGAATTTTGCAATACAGTTCATTATAGTCTACAGATTTTACAGTGTCTCTTTGATAATGTGCTTATATTTTATTTATTTGTGTCACTCTGTCTTTTAACCGTGTTGATGAGTAGCATATCATATTCCTACTGAAAGCAGGAAGACTAATGTGCTATTTTGTGTTTGGATTTTGTGCTAATCAGATGTAGAGAGTTTTGGCTGGATGTATCTGAGAAGATGGGATATGAAAAATCAACCCTTACTTGGGAGACAGCTATATTGTACATTAATATCAATCAACTCCCAAAAATATTAAAACGTTTTTATTACGATGTGTGTCCTTATTAAATTCTTTATTACAAAGAATTGGAATGTCATGTCACCAATTACATGGGAAAATTTTAGCAATCTTGCTATCAAATATATCTCATCTCACAAATTAATTTATTCAAAGACAAAAAACAAATGCTATTATCAAAAATATTGGGGTTACTTGCTAGATATAATTCTTGACAAATAAAATTTGCCTACAAATTGTCATGAAAAGCTAACCTTTAAATAAGAAATGAATGTAGTATAACCAGTCTTTCTTGCATCTTCTCCCTTTTCTTAGTATATGTGTAACTAGATATTTTATTTATTTATTTTTTATTTTTATTTTATTTTACATTTGTTGACCTGGCTAGCTCCAGTAATTAAACACATTATATGAAGACAGACAATTCAAATAGTAAGGCGTAAAATGAGGGCTAATTAATACACATATTACATAAAAAGGCATGGTAAATACAAAGTAAAATAGGCAAATGTCTTGAGAAAGAAAACTTATATATTTTTTTTTTTTTTTTAAGGAGTATTTCATCAGACTGTGTGCATGTCATTAAGGGGGAGCTAACAAGGCTATAAGGAGCAGAGATTGCAGGAATTTAGGAGGTAGAGAGGACAGTGAGGTAAAAAAGGAAGTTAATCTGGGTTGGTGCAGGAGCAAAGCCAGTGATTATTGAGATGAGTTTTCAGCTGCTTTTTGAAAAGTGGAAGGGAGGACAAAGACAGGATAACAGAGGGTAATTTGTTCCACATTTTGCCAACTGAGGTGGAAAAAAGACAATCTCCTGCAAAGTTATTGGGTTTGGTTGTATTAATCATTAGTTTGTTCGAAGAACGTAGATGTTTCCGGTTATTGTAAGGTGAAATGAGGCTAGAGAGTATAGGTGTTTTAGTTGGTTGGTAAAGGATTTTGTGAGCTATTAAGAGCTGCTGAAGTGTGAGTTGGTTCTGAAGGTCCAACCAGCCTAGTTTTCTTAGGTTCAGGCAGTGGTGGGTTTTAAATGAGGATCCAGTTGCAAATCGAGCAATATTATGGTAGGAAGTTGCTAGTTTCTTAAGGTTGTTTTTGGAGAGATTAGTGTATATAGGGGAGGCATATAGTAGTGTAGAGATAAGGTGTGATCTGGCTAAGGTGGTCCTTGCTTCAGGTGAAAGGAAGGGTTTGATTCTATAAAGGGATCCGATTTTTTTATTAACTAATTTTATTGTGCTATTGATGTGAGTTTCAAAGCTGAGATTATTGTCAATGGTTATGCCTAATAGTTTAGTTCTTGTTTCAGGAGAGATGAGAGTGCAATCAATGGAAGAGAGAGTAAAGTTTAGTGGGGCAGATCTATGAGTAGGTGAGAACAATAGCAATTTAGTTTTCTTAGGGTTAAGGAGTAGACAACGATCAGAGAACCATTGTTCAACAGTGTTAAAAGCTTTTTGAGTGATAGAGTGTAGTTCAGTTTGTGAATTAGCGGTACAGATAATAGTAGAATCGTCTGCATATTGTATACAGGTGGTATATGGGATAGCTAATTGGAGGTCATTAATAAAGATGGAAAATAGAAGGGGGCCCAAGATAGAGCCTTGAGGTACACCTAGAGATGTGGGGAGTAGATTGGATAGTGCATTTTTCCAGAGAACTGCCTGTTGGCGGTTTTCTAGGTAAGATGTACACCAAGTTAAGGAAGGGGGATCAAGTGAGAAAGATTTTAGTATGTGCAGAAGAAGTTTATGGTTTACCATGTCGAAGGCTTTAGATAAGTCAACAAAGATAGAGGATGATAGGTTGTTATTGTTACGGTTATAGTTGATAGAGTTGGTAAAGGAGAGTAGGGCTGTGGTAGTACTGTGGGAAGGTCTAAATCCATGTTGACAGTTTGCAAGTAGGTTGTTATGCAGAAGGTGGCTTAGAATTTGCTTATGGATACATTTTTGTGTGATTTTAGCTATAGGTGATAGGAGTGCTATAGGACGAAAGTTAGAGAAGTCATTAGGCTTACCTCCTTTGTGAAGTGGGATGATGTGCGATATCTTCCAAATAGAGGGGAAAATACCTTCCTTTAAGGATCTATTAATCAGAATAGAAATGGGATAGGCAATAGCTTTGGCACCTATTTGTAAGAATTCTGCAGGAGTTTGTCTGCAGAAGGAGTGGTAGGTTTGAGTTTTTGGAACAGGGATAAGATATAGGAGGTAGATATAGGTTGTAAGTGAAAGGAAGGAGGTAGGTTTGGAGTAGGTAAGAGGAGCTTAGAGGTGTCAGGAGATAGGTGACTGGCAAGAGATTGGATAGTATTAGTGAAGAATGAATTAAAGTCGTTAGCTGTTTGTGCGGGATTCTTTGGGTCACAGCCCTGGGGGTTGGGTGTGATAGATTGGCCTGTGGATAAGAGATTATTAATACTGGTCCAGAATTTTTGGGGTTCTTTTTTGGAGGTGTGTTGTAATAGAAGATAATAGTTCTTTTTGTCTAGTAGGATGGCTTTTTTTGTACTGTTTCTAAGCTCTTTGAAGTTTTGGTGGTCAGTTAGAGTCTTAGTTGTACGCCATTTAGCCCAAGATTTGTTTCTGAGGGATATTTTTTGCCTAGTATTATTGGTCAGCCATGGTGCTGCTTTAGTTTTGGTTCTAATAATGCGACTTGGGGCATGAAGATCTAGGATTGATAAGAATGTGGAATTAAAATATTCTACTGCTTCATTAAGAGGGAGATATTTTAGTGGGGAACAATTACATTATATTAATACAGCTAGAAATTCTCCAGGGTTAAAATGTTTTTTTGAATGTAGTGTCCTGTATGTGGTAGGTATTTTCCCTAAACATACAAATAAATGGTTAAATTTCTATTTTTACTTTATATATAGAATATCCCTATTCTAACTATCCCTTATGAGACCAAATGAACATAAGAATTCTCATACTTTACTTGACGATGTAGTGACTTCTTGTGTATATATTATGTATATATATATATATATATATATATATATATATATATATATATATATATATATAAAATTTTCTCAGAACGAGATTGTTGTCTGTTTTCTTTAGATAGGTATTTGTATTGTTTATTTGTGTTTTTGAGTTACCGTATTGTTGTTATTATTTGAAAAAAGAAAATTGAAATAAAGAGATTTTGGAAAAAAAAAAAAAAGAGAGAGACTTTGTACCTGTTTTCAATGTCTGCAGGTTGAGAGGTATGCATACTTTGCTTTAAAAGCACACAGTGTCAAACTAGACTCATCAGTCTACAGCTGCGTAAATCTCGAGGAAGTTTCAGATGCACCATAATGCTTGGTTTTGGCAAAAAATTATTTTCTTACAAGCAGGAGTCAGAAACAGTTTAGATTATTCTCTTTGGGTCCAATCAAAAAAAAAATCTCAATTTCATTTTTCTTATCTCTAGCCTATAGAGTTTTAAAGCACTCTGCTTGTTCTTTTTTTCTCACAGTTATTCCAAGTTTTTTCAGCCATGCAACACTGCTTTCAGTAGTTCCACAATAACAAATGCGACTTTTCTGCATGAATACACCATAAAGCTATGAACTGTTCTTTATTCAAACAGCTACATCAAACAAAGAACAAATATATATATATATATATATTTTGCCTTGTCAGCTTCATTAGTGCAAATAAAACAATAAGATTTCAATTAATATTTGCAGATATTTTTGACACATGGCCAGGCCTGTTTAATCAAATGTAAATAATACAAAATCTTATGAAAGATATATCAAACATATTTTAATAAATTTCTGAGCAAACACATGATTATTTACATAAAATTGTTATAATATACTTTCAAGTAAAAATGATAAATAAATAGTAGTATCTGTGTAGCTGTCATGGAAATGAGAAAGGAAATTATTAGCTCTTATTTGAGACATGACTGTTTTCTATTGTTCAGGAATTTGGGAGATTAAGGATACTTTAACCTATGATGCTGCTGCCATCTGGTGGAATAATTACAAAATGCAGCACACAAAGACAAAAATCTCTTGAAAAACGCACTGATATATATATACATTTATATATAGTATCATAGGAAGTTACTAGGCTATTGGCCCTGAGGCCCTTACAAGCCTAGCCAAGAATTTAGCCCCTGTTCTATGCCACTGTCCAGCAGGGGCATAGGTGGAATTCCAGGGGTGTATTTTCTGTTCCCCATCCAGTTATTCAGGTTGCGCTTAAAAAAGGTTTAATGAAGTACTCTGCTTTACATGGAGAGGGAGTCTATTCCACAAAAGGGTGAGTTTCTGGGACACAAATCTGTCCCGCCAACAAGTCTTATTGATGTCACAGACAAGGTTGAGATCTCACATGCAGGTTACTCGAGTGGAGCTTGACTTGCGGATATACAGCAGTCCCAGGAGGGCGGGGTCTGAGATTGCTTTGTATGCCAGACACAGGTCACCTCTGAGGAGTCTGTAGGAAACTGAGTAGAGGGACATGTGTGTGTGTGTGTGTGTGTGTGTGTGTGTGTGTGTGTGTGTGTTTTATATATAGGTTCATAGGTTCATAGGTTCATACTAGGCTATCTGCCCTAGGGCATTTATAAGCCTAGCCAGAGTGTGTTTGGCTTTCGCCACCCATTTTAAATTAATTTTGCTATGCCCTTTTTTGAGGTTAGTATACTGTGCCTCTGTCTAACAGTGACACAGAAGTGATACCCGGGGTAAACCTACTATCTCCCATCCACTCATCCCCATCCACTCATCAAGATTCCTCTTGAAGAGAGTCAATGAGGGACTCTGCCTAACCTGAACTGGGATTTTATTCCAGAGTGAAGGGAGCCTCTGGGTTATGAATCTGTCCCTCCAGCATGTCCTATTTATTTCAGTGCTGAGGTTCAAGTCTCTCAAGCGCATAGCTCGATGGGATTTGGATTTTCTGAGGTGCAGCATGTCCATTAATTCCGGGTTGGACATGGCCTTATACATCAGGCACAGATCGCCTCTGAACAGGCAGTATGCCACTGAGTAGAGCTGGAGTTTCTTTAACCGGGCAGCATATGGCATCTGTTTGAGCCCTTTGATCCTCTTGGTGAGGTACTTTTGGGGTCTTTCCAGTTGCTGCAGGTGTCTGGTAAGGTACATCCCAAAAGGGACATTGTACTCAATTATGGGCCTGATGAGGGATGAGTAAAGAGGCACGATGACCTCCCCTGATCGCAATGTGAATCCCTTCATGATTAGGTGGGCTATATAAAATGTTTTTCTAACCACTTTGGCCACGTGGTTTTCAAATGAGAGATTGCTATCAACTTGGGTCCCCAGGTCCCTAATTACTTCTTCCGCACTTAATGGATTACCACCTATGTGGTAATTTGTGGGCACTTTGTTTTTGCCAAAGGGGATGACTATACACTTTTTGGCATTTAGCTTGAGGCCATGGCTCTGGCACCACTTGCCTGTTTCTATGAGGCCCTTTTGTAGGAGGCTTGTGTCAGCTGGAGAGTTGATTATGGCACCCAGTTTGCAGTCATCTGCGAACTTGGTCAGCCACAGTCCTTCCATGTTAGCCTGTACCTCTGAGAAATATATACCGAACAAGAGAGGTCCCAGGACTGAGCCTTGTGGGACGGCACTTGTAACTGGTTTGGAGTCTGACATGGCTCCAGCAATTCTAACCATGTGGGTTCTGTCCTTGAGCCAGTTTGCAACCCATCTAGTGACATAGGGGTTTATATTTAAGCTGGTGAGCTTATCTATAATGCCCGAGTGGGGTATTGTATTGAAGGCTTTTGCAAGGTCCAGGTAGGCTGTGTGGACCACCTTCCCCTCGTCAATGGCCTTGGTGACTGTTTCAAAGAAATCAACCAGGTTTAAGAGGCAGGATCTGCCCTTAACAAAGCCAAACTGGGTAGGATCCAGTGTCTGTAGGTCCATGATGATCCTTTCCATAGCTTTGCAGACCAAGCTAGTCAGGCTTATGGGGCGATAGTTTCCAGGATCTGTTGAGGCACCACCTTTGTGGAGAGGGACCACTGTTGCTATACACCACTCTTTGGGTACATATCCTGTAGTAAGGCTGAGATTGAACAGTAGTTTTATGTTTGGGTTTAGTTCTTCTTGGAGTTCATGTAAGATGCAGCCTGGGACACCGTCTGGTCCCATTGATGCTGTGTTTTTTGCTTTGGAGAGGGCAGCTCTTACCTGAGCATCTGAGATGTCAGGGGGGCAGCACTCTGCTGGGATAGATATTTGCCCTTTTGGTGGGGAAGGGGGGGAGAAGTTTGCGCTGAACCTGTCAGCTAGGATGTTGGCAATGTCTGTGGGTTCGGTGTATTTTTTGTCATTTTGGACTAATTCTGAGCATATCTGGGAATTCCCACCCAGGTTCCTAACATAACTAAAGAAAGCCTTGTGATTATCCTTAGTGTCCTGTGCAATTTTTCTCTCAAAGCTGGCCTTAGATGATTTTATGAGTGCCCGTAGTTTTTTGCTAATACTGATCAGAGATGCCTTCCCTTTTTGGGATTTTGCTCTATCATGTATTAGCTTCCTCCTTCTATTGTATAGTTTGCTTATGGCTGGGTCCACCAGACAGGATGCCTAACTTTGGAGGATTGGGTCTTGGTTTTATTTGGGATTGCATGATCCATGCATTCCTGAAGGTGTTCATAGAATGTGTTTATAAAGGATTCTGCGGTCTGGGCCGTATTTTCCACAGGCCCGGGGGCTTTGAAGGATTCCACCTCAGTTTTGAGGAGTGTGAAATTTGCTTTAGAGAAGTTTTTCAATGTGGTTTTCTGGTCAGGGACTGGGGTCGGGATGTGAATATCTAGTGAGATTAGTTTATGGTCTGATCTTACCAGTGAGGGATACATTTCTGGTCTGGAGCATAGAGTCCCCATGTTGGTGATGATCAGGTCCAGTATGTTTTCCCCTCTTGTGGGAGTGGCAACAAGTTGTTCCATAGCATTTGAGTTTATAAATTCTAGGAACCTTCAGGCTAGGGTGCTGGAGCTAGAGTAATGCTCCCAGTCTATGTTAGGGTAGTTGAAGTCGCCCAATATAATGGTGTTTGGAGAGACCTTCATATTTTCCAGTGTTCTCAGGAAGGCTGAGTGGGGTTCCTGGGTTTGGGAGGGTGGTCTTTAGCAGGCTATAAACTGGAAGGCAGTTTTACCTACTGTTAGTTGCACATGGATAGTCTCTGATGTTTCGTGCTGTGCCACCAACCTGGAGGTGTGGGTATCTTTGACGAATATTGATACTCCCCCTCCTTTTGTGGTTCGGTCCATGTTTTGGGGCCGAAAAACATGGTATGAGGTATAACCTGGTAGTGCTGGGGTGCTCTCGGGAGTCTTGAACCAGGTTTCTGTTACTGCACAGATATCGATGTTCTCCATGCTAAGGAGAGTTTCGAGTGCGTGCATCTTGAGGTTTAGACTTCTGGCGTTGAGTAGCATTAATCTTAGTTTCTTATCCCTTGTGATACCTATGGAGGTGGGTTTGTCTTTTGAGCCTTGCCTAAAAAAGGCACTATGGGGTGGCAAGAGCCTTTGCCAATATCCGAAAGCCCAGGGGTGACAGGTGCAAGCAGTCCCTAGCGAAGCATCGTGGCTTGTCGAGCATGTCATCCCAGGCAGACAGGCATTGGATCCCCTTTGAATGACACCAATACTTAAGCCAATTGTTGAAATTGATCATCTTGTCTTCATATTGTGGCATCATTCTTGGTGAGGGTAAGATGCTACTCAAGGTCAGGGTCATACCGGCCTGGGCTACATGCTCAGAGAGCTCCTCTATGTCTCTTTTCATGCACTCCAGGGAGGTACGTCTCAGGTCATTCACACCAGCATGGACAATGACTGAGTCATATTTGTACTTACCTTGGAGTGACCTGAGTGTTTGTGTTATGTGGCAGATCCTAGCATCCAACAGGCAGCTCACCGTGACCTTCTCCTTGTTCAGCCTGGTGAGCGGGACGTCAGTGTGTCTGATGATAGAGTCACCTATTACAAGTGTATCAGGTGTGTTGTTTGGATATATATATATATATATATATATAATATCATAATCTATTTCTATATGTCTAATATATATATATATATATATATATATATATATATATATATATATATATATATATATATAATCCACAAATAAATCCAGCACTCACAGCGTATAAAAATCCACAATCAGCAGAGTTTTGAACTGTTTATTTGACAAAACAGCCCATAAATACACAGACCGGTGACCGGTTTCGCTCGCAGCGTCTTCAGTGGGCCGACAAGTATTCAGTGAAATCCATTTCCGTGATTCACTGAAAACTTGTCAGGCAAACAAATACTTGTCCTGCAATGCTACAAAACTAATTTTACCTAAATCGAACTCACCCATGTGGGGGGGGCTTTGCACCTCACACCCCCCTAACTAAATATACCAACTCCAAGATCGCACTACAGTGGAGAAAAGGGCAAACTTGTGTAGTTGGCCAACTACATCTTTGCCCTGTAAGAATTCAGCGAATCACAGAAAAGGATTTCGCGGAATACCTGTCGGCCTTTTGGTATTCGCTGTTATGGCATTTCAACGCCTTAGTATAGACCCATATGTATATATATATATATATATATATATATATATATATATATATATATATATATATATATATATGTATAGAGAGAGAGAGAGAGATCTATACCTATATCTAATCTATGTATAAATTAATAACATTTCAGTTCTCATAAATATTCATTTAAGCTAACTGTAAGAAGTGTTGGATCTTTTCAGGATTTCTATATATTTATTAACCAGGGTAGAAAACTGATTCAATGTACATTTTTTACTTCAGACTGGGGAAAAATGCATAACAATGAAAAAAATTGATAGCAAAGTATATATACAAAATTTGGTAGAATAAACAATAAACAAAATATACATAATAAGCAGCATGCAAACATAACTGCAACCAATATATTGTTACCATATTAGAAAGGTACTTTTATATACAAAGACGATTTTCTATTATTATTGTTACTGGTATTAGCTTATATAGATTGCTACAGAGATATGATGGAGTATATTCTATTATTATTTTCTGGTACTGGTATTTTGTTATATATTATTATTAGTATTTCTTTATTAGATATATTCAGATTTGGTCTTTGTTCCACTGACTTGGACACTGCTCACTAGCAAGTAAATGAAATACTGTTTTCACTTACTTTGGAACCGCAATATCAATGAATTTATGTGTTTGACGTACATTAGGAAGGATGACAAGTACCCACACAGTAAAGTGCAATTCCCGTGAAACCTGAACAGAACACAGAGATCACAGTCAGTCTGGGGCTGGTTTCTACCTCCTTCTCCAGATCCCCAGTAAGACTCTCCACTGGCACAGCTATAGGGTTGAGATCTCAGCTAAGTGGCCAAGCCAAGACCTCCAGCACTATCTCTGTCCAACCAGTACTTCGTGACCGGGCCCAAGTAGCTGACACAGATACAGTTTGAGGTTTGATTTATATACAAACACACACACACACACACACACACACACACACACACACACACACACACACACCTGAGAAAGGCTAGCACAAGTTTACTAGTTATGCCCCCTTTTGCCCAGACTATAAGGTAGTTATCATTGCCACCCGCCACATCCTTATCAGCTACTTTAAGGCCCTTAACAAAAGGGTGTCTAATCTTACTTTGTAATGTTAGTATTAATCCAAATGGTAGTTTGACCAAGAGCAAGGCTATTAGGAGTGGCCTACACAGTGTCACCAAGTAAATATGCAAGTACTCTCAGAACTTAAATATGTCTCACAAATATCAGCCACAATGAAAAATATAAATATATTTAATAATAAGTAATAAAAGAACAAGAAAATAGTATATAATCACAGTTACATCAGAGTTCAAAATCACAGGAAATATTGAAAACAACTTTGCATAAAAGTCTTTAATAAATAAAGAAAACATATAAACTATACTTCACTATATATCTGAATGAATCTAAGAGAATTACTATGCTGTTCCCTAGACTTATTTACAGAGTAAGCAAGATAGATGTGGTGAATGGATATTCTTGTCAGGTCAAAGTCAAAATACAGAATGCTGTATCTCTCTCTCTCTCTCTATATCTCTCTCTTTCTCAGAGACGTCTTAAATTAATATTTCAAATATTACTGCAGGGGTAGCTTGCACCACGACATAATTTCTTGTCATCTGACTTCACTTCCCAGGCTCAAACCAACCATTGATGCCAGCTGGTATCATTTAGCATCTACCTGTGAAAATACATAAACAAGGACTTCTCTTAGATCCAGGAAGTCATAAAACAAAGAACACTTCCAAGACAATACAAAAAATGTCTAGTTCTAGACATTGTGTCTGATACTGCACTGAAACTGAGAGATAACATCTTTTCTTTATGGCCCAGCCATAAAGTAACTTAATTTCAGCTATTCTTCTGAGGTTTTACAAGATAACCTCCTGTGTTCTAGTTTCCCCTGTTATAATATATACATTTAAACAGTTACAATAGTGTGTATACAGTTCTGCTCAGTACTTTACAAAATATCTCTTCAGCACACATCTGTGCAAACCATCTTATATGACATACAGTTCTAATACATTTGTAACACAAGCATATGAATCATGCTGATATTCACAAATGACATATAATTATTTTCAAAATTCCAGATAGCTAGGCTGGAATTATCTCCTTTCATGACACTGCCTTTCTGGGAAGAGAAGAAAAACTGTTTTTACAAGCTAAACAAATTGCTGTTTGATTATTAGAAATTTATTGTATTATGAGAGAAGTGAAACTGTGCAGTTGAAATAATTCTGATTCTCTGCTAGTCGAGAGGTCACTCCTCTGGCATAGAGTGCTAAAACCCTAACTACAGCCTAGGTGACCCATGTTCAGTTAGCAGTTCTGGTGTCTGATGGAGCAGCAGGGAGGAATCTGATTATGTGGACATTCACTATGTTCTCTTTGGTGAAGGCTGGGGTAGCGTAGGGGTAGGTGTAATCAAAGAAGGGATGGATGGGAGCATGGCTATCTATGTTCATATTTTCATAACCAAGAGTCCTACATGTTATTGAAGGGCATGGTATGGTATGGTAGAGTATGGTAGGAGACAGGTAAATGTATTGTCAATGCCCATTTATTAATATAAATAAATATAAATATTTATTAATATTACTATACCTGAGATATTGCTAGTTGTTTGTAAGTAATTATGAAAATAAACAATATTTCCATATGTACTTGTTACTTCAAAAACAAAGTGATTTATAAACAATTGAATGACATCTGGTGAAACCTTAGATGTTATTGAAGAAATCTGTCTTTGATATTTGTAGTGTAAGTTGCGCATCTTGAGAGATAATCAGTGTTAGTTATTATGCTAATTATACAAGTGAACATATGTTTTCATATTTGTGTACTTATCTCAATAAACATGCACTCACAGATGAGTTTCTTATTATCTTGCGAAAGCTTCTGCCTGGTTAACAAAATATTTTATCAGTATTTGTCTAGGTTATACAATTTCCAAGATATGAGAATCTGATTGTGAAAGTCTAGCAAAAAATATAAATGATGGTATGCCTGCATTATAATGTATTATAATACTTATAAAAAGACTATGAAGGCACTGACTGCTCTTTCTGAAACTAATACTTCTTACTGATAGCACTGCTATCTATATAGTTGTAACAGTTTGTTCACAAAATATTTACATTTATTTACCTTATGCTTTTTAGGTTTATTTTTCAGAAAATTCTCTGGAATGTAAGATGTGTGTAGGTTTCTAGAGGTGTGATATTCCACACCACATTGGTGGTAATCAGTTAACCAATGAGAGGTCAACCAATAGTGTGCTGGAAACAGACCCATTATACAACGACCCCCCCCCCATTAATATTCAAAAACGTGCACGCTGATTGGTCAGCGTGCACATTGTAAATCAGAGTTATAGTAATGGAAAAAGGTCCAGTCGCCCGGACTTTTTCCATTACTATAACTCTTTAACAATGGAGAATGCAAGATCTCCGTTGCTTCACACTGTCTCGCTATGTTAAACAAGTTTAACATAGCGAGACAGCTTTAAAAAAAGCAACGGAGATTCTCTGTTGCTTTTTTTAAAGCTGTCTCGCTATGTTAAACCCATTTAACATAGCAAAACAGTTTGTAAAAAGCAACGGAGATCTTGCTTTCTCTGTTGCTTTTGCCCACAGCTCTGACGTACTGCGTAAGCATACACATGCGCAGTATATCAGAACTGCTGCAGAATACCAGACAGCTGCAGAAGGGCAGCAAGGAGGCATTATACAATGCCATTATTTAAGAAAAGTAATTTTTTTTTCTTAAATAATGTCATTGTATAATAGCAATAACCCACTTCTGGGTGTGGGTAATGCTGGATTTACCCACAGTTGGCTTTGTTTGGCCACTTGGGCTTCGTCCTCGTGACCAAACCACAACAACCGTGGGTAAATCCAGCATTACCCACACCCAGGCGTGGGTTATTGCTATAATAGACCAGTGAGTGTGGCTAAACCAATCCATGCTACTTATAGCTCTGGAGGTTCAGTTTACTATGTCAGAGTATTTTTTTAATTGAAGAGTATTCATTAAGTCCACGTATGTAGCAGATTATGTCTGGTTTGCCAGCGGAGTTCTTTTTCAAGTATGAAATTGTTGACACCACCCATATTGCTTTTAAGACCAATTTTCAAAACATGGAAAACAAAGCTGGAGATATACATGCAGGACAGGAAATGTTGCACTTGCACATTGCATTATATACAGACATTCTCTGTAAGGCATAGACATGCTTAAACACAAATTTGTATCTAGTTTTGCTAATACAGATTTTGCACGAGAAGCATATGCCAGCATGGACAACACCAGTGGTTTAACAACTGCCTGAAGTCCCAAGACTTGTACGTTTTATTGTCTAGGGGAGAAATGAAGTAGGCAAAGTTTCTTATATAGGGCAAGATGTTGCAACTATCACAGGGAAAAGTTCCAGAAGGTATGTTGTTGTCAGTCATGGTGCTGGGTTAGTTTGCTGATTTGATCAAGGAGAATCTTGATCTTTGAGGATTTTTTGTTGATGTAATTCTCAAGTTAACAGAGAAGTACACTTAAATGAGTCAAAGCATTAACCGTTACTCAGATTTTTACTTAATATTTTATTTATTATTATTATTATTAACCCATTTGTTGATTGGGTCAACCCACTGGTTAAGTTTCCCTTTTCAAAGAAGACTTGGGAGCACTGTCTTGTTAACTGACTTGAAAAGAGTCACACAGCAGGCAAGTGAAGGTAGAAAGAGTCAAACCCTGTACCCTGGGTACAGGAAACAGTGTATTATCAGCTCAGACCTTTTGTCCTCTTCTCTAACTTCCAGAGGTTATGTGACTGTATAAATACTCTACTTCAAGGTATTACTCTGCAGTCTGTCCAGTTACTTAAATTTCACAGATTAAAAATAAGGATTTGGCCACCACCCATCCAGTTATTCATAAGACTTAGATTAAAAGGAAGGATTCTTGTGCTTTCTTTGTTCAGTCCTGAAAAGCAAAATTAGGTACAAGAGAGAGACCAAAACCAAATCAGTCAAGACAAAGATTTTGATGTGATAGACATGATGGATGTCATTCTTGATATGAAGAAAAGAGATAAGGTAAAACTTCAGCAGAGCTGCAGTCAGAAACAACAAAGAACAGATGTTCTACTGAAATACGACAAGTCAAGAACATTTATGTTTTCAAACTGCAGTTGACAAAGTATTGCAATGAAAGAGTAGGCATCTATTCAATAATAATGTCTGAAAGTGACTATATGAGACAAACACACCCCATACGTGATACTTCTAGAAGTGCTGAATTATCTAAAAAGTGTTCGGGGAGCTAATCAAATAGATGTCCCAAGACACTTTTGCTGAGGTGGTTACAAATGAACAACTACCTTAACTGCTAAAAGTCACCTAGCAATTAGCTTTCAAGTGCATCAAAGGAAGACAGCACATGGAGTTAATGGTAAGAACTCTGCCTCATGACTTCTGAGTCCAGGGTTCAGTTTTGACCTTTGAACACTATCTCTATAGAGGTCTCCATGTTCTCTGCATTGAACTGCCCATGTATGTTGGCCTTCTAGTATGGATTGTGGCTGAAAAGGGTTCAGAAAGGACTAGTTCACTTAAATGGATAACAAGCAAAGCAGTCACCATCAGTAAATGATCTAGGGAAGTGTTTCCATTCTCAAGCTAGATTACTTTTGAAAAACAATTAGGTAGACTGCAGTGATGTGGGTTACTAAAAAATATTCAGGAAAATATAATAAAATGCTGATAAACAGGAATGTTATGCTGCTGCAAATGAAGGAAAATCTTGAAGCAATGCATAAGAAAGTATAATCCACAGTGTAAACTAAATAAAGTGATATATATATATATATATATATATATATATATATATATATATATATATATATATATATATATATATATATATATATATATATATATATATATATATATATATATATATATATATATATATTTGTGTGTGTGTGTGTGTGTGTGTGTGTGTGTGTGTGTGTGTGTGTGTGTGTGTGTGTGTGTGTGTGTGTGTGTATGTACATTAACTGTCTTCCTCAAAGAAATAGGTTCATAGGTTCATAGGTTCATACTAGGCTATCTGCCCGAGGGCATTTACCAGCCTAGCCCATCGTTTGTGGCTTACGCCACCCCTTTAGTATGGGGAACTATACCCATTATTTTGCTGTGCCTCTGTCGAGCAGTGACACTGAGGTAATCCCTGGGGTATATTTGCGATCTCCCATCCATTGGTCAAGATTTCTCTTGAACAAGGCCAGCGAGGTGCTCTGCCTCACATGTACCGGGATTTTGTTCCACAGCATAGGGAGTCTTTGGGTGATGAATCTATCCCTCCAGCATGTCCTATTAATAGCCGTGTCGAGGTTTAAGTCTCCCGCCCTTGTGGCTCTGATGGATCTAGATCTTTTGAGGTGAAGCATATTCATCAAATCTGGGTTTGACATGGCCTTGTATGTTAGGCAAAGGTCACCTCTGAGCAAGCGGTGGCGACTGAATAGAGCTGGAGTTCTTTCAGTCGGGCAGCATAGGATAGATTTTGAGACCCTTTATCCTTTTGGTGAGGAACTTTTGTGGCCTCTCCAGCTGCTGCAAGTGTCGGGTCAGATACATTCCGAATGGGGCATTGTACTCAATCATTGGTCTGATGAGTGATGAGTAAAGGGAGACTATAACCTCCCTTGATCTAGATGAGAATCCCTTCATGATAAGGTGGGCAATGTAGAAGGTCTTCCTAACTACTTTAGCTACATGGGTGTCGAATGACAGACTACTATCAACCTGGGTCCCCAGGTCCCTGATAACTTCTTCTGTGCTTAGTGGATTGCCATCTATTTGGTAGCTAGGGGTAACCTTGTTTTTCCCGAAGGGTATGACTATGCATTTTTTGGCATTTAACTTTAGGCCATGGCTCTGGCACCAGTTATCCGTTTCTGTGAGACCCTTCTGAAGGATATCTGTGTCAGATGTGTTATCTACTATGGCGCCCAGTTTGCAGTCATCTGCAAACTTTGTCAGCCATAACCCTCCTGTGTTTGCTTGTACTTGAAAAGTAGATGCCAAACAAGAGTGGGCCCAGGACTGAGCCCTGTGGGACACCACTTGTGACAGGCTTTGAGTCTGACATGGCGCCAGCAACTCTGACCCTGTGGGTTCTGTCACTCAGCCAGTTTGCAACCCATCTTGTGATGTATGGGTTAACATTTAAGCTGATGAGTTTTCAATGATACCGAGTGGGGTATTGTATCGAAGGCCTTAGCCAGATCGAGGTAGGCTGTATGGACTGCCTTTCCCTCATCAATGGCTTTGGTGACTGTTTGAAAAAGTCAACCAAGTTTAAAAGGCATGATCTGCCTTTGACAAAGCCAAACTGGGTTGGATCCAAAGTCTGCAAATTCCTATGTCTTTATTTATGAGGTCCATTATGATCCTCTCCATGGCTTTGCAGATAAGGCTTGTCAAGCTAATGGGCGGTAATTTCCAGGGTCGGTGGAGGCACCGCCTTTGTGAAGTGGGACCACAGTTGCAGTCGCCACTCCTGGTGCGTATCCAGAGGTAAGACTTTGATTAAACAGCTGTCCTAGCTGTGGGTTTAATTCCTCATTGAGTTCGTGGAGCACACAGCCGGGGACACCATCAGGTCCCATGGATGCTGTGTTTTTGCTTTGGAGAGAGCAGTTCTCACTTGGGCTGGAGATGTTTGGGGGCTGCAATCGTTTGGTATAGATATCTCTCCTTTTGGGGGGGAGAGAGCGGAGAAGTTTGCACTGAACCTGTCAGCCAGTATGTTGGCAATGTCTGTGGGATCAGTAATCTTCACATCATTTTGAACTAGTTCTGAGCATATCTGGGAGTTTCCTCCTAGGTTTCTAACATAGCTAAAGAAGGCCTTATGATTGTCTTTTGAGTCTTTAGCTATTTTTCTCTCGAAATTTGCTTTGGATGATTTTATGAGAGCTCTTAGTTTTTTACTTATAGTGATCAAGGGTGTCTTACCTTTTAAGGAGTTTGCTCTACCTTGTAGTAGCTTCCTCCTTTTGTTGTAGAGTTTGTTTATGGCTGGGGTCCACCAGACTGGACGCTTGCCTTTGGTGCAAAGAGTCTTTGTTTTGCTTGGGATTGCCTTATCCATGCAGTCCTGCAGGTGCTGGTAGAAGGCATTTGTAAGTGATTCAGCGGCTTGAGTACTGTTTTCTGCCGGCTCGGAGGGCTTAAAAGGGACCACACTAGTCTTTAGAAGTGTGAAGTCGGCTTTTGAGAAGTTCTTTACTGTGGTCTTTTTATTTCAGGTGGGGTGGGATGAGGACCTCCAGCGAGATTAGTTTGTGATCTGATCTCACCAGTGAGGGGTATACTTCCGGTGTTGAACATTGTGCTCCCATGTTCGTGATGATGAGATCAAGTATGTTATCTCCTCTTGTGGGGATGGTGACTAGTTGTTCCATGGCATTTGAGTTTATGAATTCCAGGAACTTTTGGGCTAGGGTGTTTGGGCTTGAGTAGTGTTCCCAGTCTATATTTGGGTAATTGAAGTCACCTAGTATGATGGTGTTTGGTGATACATTTATCCCCTCTAGTGTTTTCAGGAAGGCCATGTGAGGTTCCTGAGTTTGTGAGGGTGGCCTGTAACATGCTACAATTTGCAGAGCAGTCTTGCCTATGGTTAATTGCACCTGGATGGTCTCCGATGCATCATGCGTTGCCACCAGTCTTGAGGTGTGGGTGTCCTTGATGAATATGGATACCCCCCCTCCTTTCTTGGTATTTTCCTGATTTTGGGGCCGGAACTATTACTTTATTTTGCTTTTGAAAGAGGGTGATGTGTCATGTACATTTTTGTTTTTGTTGCTTAGTCACCTAGTTGCATCTGACTCTTTGTGGCCTCAAGGACTTTAGCACACCAAACCTGTTTTCCATCAACAACTTCTTTAAGTTCTTGCAAATTCAAATGTATTACTTCAGTAATGCTATCTATCCATCTTAGCTTCTCCTGCCCCTTCCTTTGCATTCAGTCTTTCCTGGCATCAGTGTCTTCTCCAGTGAATCAAATATTTTGTGGACAGAAGCAATATATGAATTATATGCTTTTAAATAATTGTTACATTTAGTCTTATGCGCACTAGGGCAGCCATGGTGGTGCAGTGGTTAGCATTGCCACCTCACAGCAAGAGGTTCTCTGGTTCGATCCTCGACTGGGGTGCCTTCTCTGCGGAGTTTGCATGTCCTCCCTGTGGTCATGTGGGTTTCCTCTGAGTGCTCCGGCCGGTTTCCTCCCACATCCCAAAGACATGCTGTAGGTGGATTGGACACACTAAAATTGGCCCTTGGATATCTATGAGAGTGTGTGCCTTCTGTGGAAGGTTGGGTGCTGGGCTGGTAAATCGACACTGTAAAACTCCACTGCCAATCATGAGTGGACAAGGTGATCTGCTGTGGCTACCCCTAACCGAGAAAAAGCCCGAAGAAGTCTTATGCACACTCATGTGAAGGGTATGTGGTCTGGTTTCCTATAAACTATTTCTCATTCAGAAAGTAAAACTGAAAGAGGTGTCAGCACTACACTTCATGTCTCACTTCTTACTCATGTTAATCTAGAAGAAAAATATATGCTAATCATTACCTATCTTCTAAGTGAGCATATAAATAATGAATTCCTTTTTTCTGCTATCTTGACAAATGCATTTTTTTCCTGCTGTACTTAATGGAATTTTGATGTAACATTTCCTTACAGATTCTCCATCTTCTAGGCAGTCAAGTTAAGGATAAACATCACCATACCACTCCACGTCAATCCCCATAATTTTACATGGGTACTTTTTTTACTAACAACTGCTTCTAATAAAACAAAAGGTTCTTATAGGAATTGGATAGCTTTTGTTTTGCAGTTTAAGGGCTATCAGTGATTACATACCATAATTCTAAATCTTAGAGAAGATGTGCATCTGTAGTAACTTATAGGAGTGATGCTCCTGTCATCGGTACTGCCTGTTGAATAAAACTTTCCCAGGCTACGAATCCCTCCCATGATAGTACTGTACATTATTTTATGCTGCACCTGGCAACTTTTAGAACAAAGGAAATCTCTCTGAACAGCAATATACTCATCAAGAGCGATACAGCATTCGACCGAGGGCTGGAGTGATGCCTGGTTACTGCAGCTAGGCCTCTTTTCATAGGTTCACTGTTGTAACTTTTGTGTCTGATATCTGATTGGCAGTAACTCATAGGGCATTGTCCCTACCTTACTGCCTTACCTGGCTAATCTCTCGTGCCAAGCCAGTGATTTCTGTGCCATTGAAAGAAGACATTAATGCTGAAAATTATTTCCTGCTTGTACTCTTTGCAAAGTTTATTGAGATGACCAAACAGTGATGTCATCTAAAGTGTCAATATGAGGCAATACTGTGGGTATACAAATAATCTGGATGAATGTGCTTTAAGAGTTCACATCAGAGAATTGATATATTTTATGTGTTTTAATACATACATACATACAAATATTTCAAGGATGGACATTAATGCCCTTCTAGCTTGTCAAGATGCCAAAATACTTGTTCCCATAATGTGTCCAGGCTGTTCTTAAAAATATTTAAACTAGTACTTGCTTTAATGTAATTTGGTAGTCCGTTCCAGGTATCAGCTACTCTGTCAGAGAACCAATTAGTACACTTCTCAGTCCTATAGAATCTTCTACAGAGGTTGACTGATGATTCTCTAGTACTTTTTGATAACCCCAAACATTCCCAGAGGTAGTTGTCTCTAACTGCGCTATATACCTGAATAAGATCTCCTCTTGGATATCTATGAGACACTGTACAAGTTCAGATATTTTAGTCTTTCATAATAACTTAAATTTTCATATCAATGTATGCTCTAGGTATATTTCTGCTGTACTCTTTCCAGTTTACTCATGCTTGTTTTCTTATAGGGTTTCATATTGTAATTCCATACTCAAGTTTGGATCTAATGTAACTAACAAACAATGACATCATCATTTTTGATTTCCTAGACTTTATAATCTTTTTATACAACCTATAGTTCTATAACTATCATTAACCAATTGGTTGATATGATTAGAAAAACTCATAGCTGAATCTACCCATATACCCAGGTCCTTAAATGAGCCCACCATTTCAATGACTGTGTGCTGTATTAAATATTCACCTTTTAATTTATGTCTCCCAAATCTCATATGCTTAGTTTTTGATGTATTTATCAACATATTATTCTTCTGCGCCCAAATGGTCAATTTAGTCAGGTCAGTTTGCAGACATGCCTTATCTGTAACACATGCAATCAGTTTACCCAGTTTCAGGTTGTCCACATATAGACTGTGGAATACCTCAGATGAAAACGTTAGGCCTGAAAGATATAGGGCAGGATTCACAAAGCCTCTGTGTAAGAGTTATATCTCTTACACGGAGGCTGCAGTTAAATGGAGTGATGTCAGCATGCTCTGCATATTCATAAGAGCATGCTGAATCACACCTAAGGCTAACACGGTCCATGGAAGACAGTAGGGGGCGTGTCCATAGGCCGAGCCCTGCAAACGGACACGCCCCCAGAAGAGTAAAAGTGCCCAAAGTAAACATCCACGACAGAGGCCATGGAAATGTGAATAAACACAACACAACACATGCCCCCACAGACTATGAACATAAAATATATAAATGAACATGTTATATATATTTTTTTAAATCGTAAAGATGTTTGCCCGTGAGTGCTCTTGTTTGCGCGGGCGTACCCGTAGCTTAGCCACAGTTAGCAGTCAGTGGAAAAGGATATAAGAACTAAATAAGCAAAGCAATCCAAGAAGCAATAGCGTAGTGGTAGAGATGTCAGCTGAAAAGCAGGCATTCATGGTTCGAGCCCCCACAACACCAATTTTTATTTCTAGTAAAATAAGCACGAAACAAATCCCTGACAAACATGTACACATATAAAATCATAGTTCATATATAATGTAATGAAATAGTTCATTTATTTTGAAGAAATGTGAGATAATAAAATAATAAAAGATGCCAGATGTGCCTATAGCTGAGCTACAGTTTAACAAGGTGAGTGCATCTGCCCGTAGGTGAGCAGTGGTTTAACAGGTGCAAAATGAGTGCCCGTAGGTGAGCAGTGGTTTAACAGATGCAAAATGAGTGCCCGTACGTGAGCAGTGGTTTAACATGCTGAAACTGTGTACCCCTAGCTGAGCTGAGCGTAATATGCGTGCTGATAGCCAAATGAGGCGTAAACCAGTGCACCCCGTTTGCGCGGAGCTGCGCACCGCACCAAAAAGCTAACCAACGGGCAACGTTGAGCAAGCCGTATCAAAACTGCCTTTACACAGAAACACCCCTCAGCCTGTCTAGACAGTCATAAAAAATAAAAAGCAGGGGCCAGGTTCGAACCCAGGATACTATACACCATAGGCAAAGTACTGAACCACTAAGCCATGACAGCAGTACCTATAAATGCAGTAATAGCGAATATATAGGAATGAATACAAAGTGGAGCATGACAAAGCAGGTTTTGTGAAGTTGATAGAATTCCAAAATGGCCAATCACAGATATGTGCGGGAAAAATGGCCTATATAAGGCCCATAGGCAGGAATACACAGCATAAACGATTGTAGAACTGACTTGCAGCCAGAATGACAGGAGTAGGTGAGGGTAGTTGCTTTCGAGCACAGAGGTGGGGCATTGAGGAGTCCAGATGCATGGTCTGGCTCCTAGTCCACAATCATGAGGCCCAACTCATGCAGGGCCAGGTCCTGTGGGGAGCATATAGGGCTGAGGCGTGGGACCGGTTGGCTCATGATCTCACCAGTGACACAGGGATTCCAAGGACTGGTGAGCAGGTTCGTCACCACCATGCGGACCTGAAGAGACGCAAGCAGGACCAATTGAACCTTTGGATCCAGGAGGCCCGGCAAATTCCCAATGTCCCACTACTGAGTAAGTTACATGTAATTATGTATGTAAGAAATTAAACTAGCTGATATTATGGAGATGTGTATTCCAATATTACTTCATCTATATTATTGCTGCAGGTGTCCGTTCTGTGAACCGCAGAGCCTATGGCGATAGGCTGGTGCGGTTGCGCCACCAGGCAGGTCAGTAATCCTCTCCCGGTAACTGTAAAGAAATATAAAAGTATGACAGTTAGCAAAGGAGTGCAGTGTAGTCACTAAGTAACAGAATGTGCAAGTAACAAGTGTAAGAGTGTTTGCAAGTATTGCTTGATTACAAAAGTGTGTTGCAGTCTGTAATCCAAACAGAAAAATTAAAATGTCTGAAATAAAGTCTGAAATTAAGATGCCCCACCTGTAATATAATAGTACACAACCTGCAGTAGGCTGAAAAGTACAGCTGCAGAAGATGAGCAAATCACATGTGTGAAATATACCCCTGTTGAAATACCGAAACATGACATAAGTGAGACTGCTGGAAAGGATTGTAATAACTACAGGTAAAACGTGTCAATAAAGCCTAGAAGTAAGTATCATCCTGAATAGTAAAATGAAAACAAGTGAGAGAGTGTGAGAAAGTGTCATGAATCCACCAATAAAGTAATAATAACCCCTGAATAAAGTATATGCAGTCAGTACAGAATGAAATGCATGTGAGAAGCAAAACCAAACAGCAAAATGTGTTCAAAGTGTTGCTGCAGCTGGAATGTGCATCCCAAAATCTGGATATGTTGCTCTCAGTCTGCAATATGCAGATAGTATGATTGTCTGACATACCAAACATCCACAGTTGTCTATAGCTATATAAAGCAAATGTAGCAGGATGATGTAGCTGAACAAAGCTAGATATGAATGTGTATGAAGAACAATAAAATGTATATTGATGTAGCAGTAACAGTCCTATCACCAAGTTGAAGTAGTTATCATATAGGAAACTGTAGTTAGAACAGTAGTGTGTATATATATGTGCAGCTATTAGAAATGTACAGCATATGTATTGGTATTCAAAGGTGTTAATATTATTTTCTTCACCCCACCCTATAACCACATATAACCCATTCCACGTGAAAATGGTATGTGCAATCACAATTAACACCCCTGGACATTTGTCCTGTTGGGTCATAAATATTTGCATGTCCGTTGATGCATCTGCCCTGTTCATACATCCAAACCTGATGGCCTGTTGCCATCAATCAACCCTGCATGTTGTTGGACTGTGTATTGCTGTTCAAATTATGCATGTGTTATGCTCGCTGTTCAATGGTGTGAATATCTGGGTGTTTGGTTAATGGGAGTACTAATGCATGCTGTTACAACTAATTGTGAATGGTATTATATGTCACTAACCCAAACTGTCATGACATAATGCAAAACATAGGATGACAGGGAAGGTGGGTTCCAGCGGACCCATCTCTCCCACCTCAGCTGGCGAGTGCACCTGGCACTAGTGCCCAGTCTGGACCCTCCTCCGGTGGCCCTGTGCCACCTGCGGGTGGAAGCGCTGCAGGGGATGGGGCTCGTCCCCCCTCTGCAAGTGTGGCCAGAGGAGAACCACCACTCACCCTCCGTAGAATCCGGACTGTGGTGGGTAGGGAGATCCGGGACTCTGTTCTTGGGCCCCTACGCCAGCTTGAGGCACAGGTGGCACAACTTACGGGCATGCCTGTTGCCCGGCCTACACAGCCCCATCCTGGGCAGTGAAGGAACAGTGGCAACTGCCCATGGGTGGGGATATCAGTTCCACTGTTGCCATCTGTGGGCTCATGGGCTCTGGATATCCAAACCTCCGTTCCCGTCAATTGTGTAACCCCCCCCCACATGTGTCATACACCGCCCCTGTATGCATCTTGTTTGTCTTGTCTGTTGACCTATCCAACCTACCTCCCCAGCTATGCCGACTTCCTTCACCTGACATACCACTCTCACCTGAAAAAAAAAAAAAAAAAAAAAAAAAAGGGCACTCTGTACCCACAAAAAAATCACGCCCCATACATAGCTGCCCATTCCGCACACATGTCTGCTGGACATGGAAACTATCAATTACAATTGGCTGTACAACAAATATTATTGTTGTCCTGACACCTCTCTCAGGGGTGGAAGGTTTCAAATGTCACACCAAATTAGATACATATGCACAGTTGTTGCTGATGAAGAAATGGGCAGCTATGGGCCTTACCTACATCCCTCCTTCAAATCCCAAGCTTGTTTCCCTACTGTCTGACCCTCTTTGTGACCCCTTTTTCACCACTTTCCTGTTTCCCATTTTCATTTCTTTCAAAGAAAATAGCGCGGGTGTGCGCCAGAGTAAGCACTGTTAAGCGGTTGTAAGTGGGTGTGCGCGAAGCTAAACGCCAGTGCGCATGCGTGAGCTCTGCACAAACCAGCACTAACCCGGTTACAACTGCTTAAAAGTGCCTTAGTCACTCTGATTGACAGGTCCTGTAGTCAGTTCAAAAGCAAAATAAAATCCCACTGTTAGTCCCGAACCCAGGACCTTGGAAACAGTAGTCTGCATAACCTACCACTAATCCATGACTCTTATACAAGAACATTGTGCTAAAATAAATATATCATGTAATAGTAGGAATGAATGTAAAGGGAATATACGATGTGTAGTACACAAAGCATGTCATTTAGAATTACTGTCAAAACTAGTGGATTTCCATAATAGTAGTGTGTGAACAGAAACAGCCATGCTATTTGGTAGCTGGTAGGTAATAATGTCAGTTAATGTACATATATAAATGTATGTATATTTACATATATATATATATATATATATATATATATATATATATATATATATATATAGTTGTAGGTGTCATTGTGCATACACACTTTCTACAGGGAACAGGAGAGAGGAATGAAGAAATGTGAATCTACAACACAGCCTGAATCATGAGAGAGATACTAACCTTTACACTCACAGAACAGTGTCCACAGCATACCAGCATGGTCCCCATCCTTACAATCTGAAAGGGCAATGCCTATCTCACATACCCTTTTATAGCACTGTCCTGAAATCACAGTGAGAACTGCAATCAGTACACAACTGGCTGCATGCAATTAGCAAATGCTGGCTTACAATTGGTGCAGAGGCCATCACATGGACCTATGCAGATACCTACAAAAGCATCCTGTACTAACACTCCACACATGCAATACATTCATTGCACTGTCTGGAAGCAGACAGAGGGAGAGAGACAGACAGAGACAGAGACAGAGAGTGAGAGAAAAAAAATACACACGCTACACACTGAGTCTAAGCTGTCAGCAGTGACAGTAGCAAGTCATGCCAGCAGCAGCAGGAAGCAGAAGTAGTGGTAACGCAACCAGCTGCGACAAACACAGGTAATGTAAAGTAGCAGGTTAATAGTCTGCATACTGTGAACCCTCCAAATGTGTCATAGGTCTGTATCTATAGGTATGTCCATGTGATATGTTATGTGTACGTAGTTCCACCAAAAGTGGATGACTATACATTGCATGTCAGTCAGTGTTAGGCCATGATCCTGGCAGCAGTTGTCTGTGCGTTGCCCTCATCAATGGCTGTAGTGACTGTTTTGAAAGGTCAGCCAGGTTCAAAAGGCAGGATCAGCCCATTACAAAGGCAAACTGGCCGGGAACAAGTGTCTGCAGGTACCCAATATCGCTGTATATGCGTCCCATACTGAATAATTCCATAGCGTAGCAGACCAGGCCGGTTATGCTTATGATGTGGTAGTTCCCAGGGTCAGTAGAGGTGCCTCCTTAGTGGTGTGGGACCACTGTTGCTGTATGCCAGTGTCCAGGTACATATCCTGTAGTATGGCCAAGGTTAAATATCAGTCTTATATGCGGTTGTATGTCCTCTTGGAGTGCACGTAGCACACATCCAGGGATACCATCAGGTCACAGTGATGCTGTGTGTTCTGCTTTGCTGAGGGCGGCCCTCACCTGGACATGTGAGATGATAGGGAGGTTACATTCAGCTGTGATAAGTATTTCAACTTGTGGGGGAGAAGGAGGAGGGATCGTGCACCGAACCTGTCTGCAAGAATGTTGCCAATATCTGTGTGTTTGGTGAATGTTAAGTAGGTGTGTATTAACTCAGAGCATATCTGAGGCATTTGGTCCATATGTGTAACATAACTGAAGAAGGCCTTGTGGTTATCTATAGTGTTTGTGGCCATTTCCCTCCCAGAGTAGGCCGTGGCCGTTGTTATGAGAGACTGTAGCGTATTACCAGTGCTGACCACAGATGCCTTCCCTTAATGTGAATCTGCTCTGTCCTGCAGTAGCCTCCTGCTATTGTTATACAATCTGCCTCTGGCTGGGGTCCACCGGACAGGATGCCTAACCTTTGTGCATAGGGTCTGGGTTAGAAATGTGTGTGCAAGTTCCATGCAATCTGTGGGATGTCCATGGTAAGCATTTGCAAAGTGGTCAGCAGTGTGGGTTGTGGCTTCCACTGGCCCAGTGGGCTGCATGGATACCATCTCAGTCCTAACAAGTGAATAACTGTCTAATCACATACATATCAAAGTAGTGTACTGTGCTGGTGGTGGTGTTGGGATATGTATATCCAGGCCGAGTAACTTCTGTCCACATCACACTAGTGGATGGCGTTCCACATACAGTACCTTGGTATGAACCCCCAGAGTGAGGTTGTGCATTGGACCTGTCGCAGTGTGCTGACCGATGGGGCATGCTACTATGTTGTATGGAATGTGGCAGGTATTGTTGCACAGGTGTTGGCTGAGCACTGATATCTGGCCATGTGCTTGTGTATCCACCACGAGACACACATGCAACATATGGGAGTAGTAGTATATCACTACACTTGAGTATCATGTATAGTATGTGTGCCATATATTGCTGACATAGTCTGCTGATATCCTGTTTGTGTTCTCTTCCAGGGAGATGGTGCGTCAGCGTAATCCCGCCTACTCTGCAGCGGAAGATGAGGAGATACACCAGAGCCTGGTGCGGGAGTATGACATACTGTTTTCCCGCACCAGCCAGAATCAACAGGAGAGGGCTGCACTGTGGCAAGACCTTGTCCATAGGGTAAATGACATTGGCACGCATAATAGGACATATGAGCAGGTACAACATCACTGCAGTGATTTAATCAGAAATGTCCGTCAGCGTGCGTCGGATATCCACAGGCAACAGGTTGCCACAGGAGGTGAGGTGGCCACACATCCCCCCTCACCAGACTGGAGGGGCTACTCCTAAGTGTTTGGCTCCAGCCCCGGAAAAGCAACAGCAACAGCAATACACCTGCATCATGATGGAGGCTGGATCCACACAGCAGCACGACATGGAGCGTGCAGGTAATATGCCATATGTACACTTGACTGTTCTGTACACTGTTAGTTTATGCATGTGTAAGGTGTGTCCGTGGTATGTAGCTGTCAACATAGTATGTAATTGTGCATGTGTGATATTGGCAATATCAGCAGCTGACGTGTGAAAGGCAACTGGTGTACTACTGCACTATATCATATGCAGTATCAATGGCACAGTTGTGCCCACTGACATTAATCTCCTCATTTCTGCAGGTCCTTCCGGGGTTACAGCAAGGCAGGCCATCCATGCTGGTGAGTGTGTTTAACAATACCTATAATAGTCCTGATAGTGCTAGTAATACTAGTGTAACTCAGTAGTGCTCTGTGTGTATACTGCGGGGTATGCATGTGTGCATGTGTGCAGGTGTGCCTGTTTCCACATGTGCATGTGTGCATGTGTGCATGTGTGCCTGTGTCCACGTGTGCATGTGGGCATGTGTGCATGTGAGCATGTGTGCCTGTGTCCACGTGTGCATGTGTGCATGTGTCCACATGTGCATGTGTGCCTGTGTGCATGTGTGCATGTGTGCATGTGTCCATGTGTGCATGTGTGCGTGTGTGCATGTGTCCACGTGTGCATGTGTGCCTGTGTCCATGTGTGCATGTGTGCATGTGTGCATGTGTGCATAAGTGCATCACTGGTAACATTGTGTGGACACTGTAAACTGTGTTTCCTGTCTTCCTCCCACAGGTTCTGGTGCTGCTCTGGTTTCCTGCAGCAGGGAACCTGAATCTGGTGCCACAGGTACTGGTAATGATGATATCTGTGTAATGGTACAGGAAGGTGTGTCAGTGTCTGCCATTGGTCAGGCAATTGACAGTACACAGCTGTCAACCCCATCATTGCGCACAGTCATCCTGCCAGTACATCCTTTGTCACCATTGTCCCTAGGTGATGGATAGGATACAGTGGGCATTGACCAGGGTAATGTGGTATCTGTGGCACATGCTTCCCTACACAGCAGCCATGGGCAGGGTCCTGCGATGGTACCACACAGACAGTTGCCCATGGGTTCTTGTGGGAGCATCCGTGGGCATACTGCCTCTGGCAGACGTGCCCAAAGAGGTTTGTCAACCTCAGCTATGTTTCGGGCTGTCATGCAGGCACAGTCGCGTATAGAAAGGTACACCAGACAGGGTCTGAGGGAGCTGAGAGCATGTCGCACAGCCATGACTGACAGTATGCGTGAAATCGCGGATGCTATCCGTAATTTCACCGATGTCATAGACAGACGTTGTGGGGACATATTACAGCAGTTACACAACCAAATGTCCATGAGCCAGGGCAATGGTGGGCGGTTGCGGCATCGACGTGGCCGTATGCCAGCAACAGCAGCAGCTGGCAGTCGGCGTGGATGACAACAGGCCCGCGCATGCCCCCATAGTGCCAGCAGCAGCCCCAGCAATGCTGGGTCTGTGCTGTCATCGGAACGCCCCAGGAGACCAAGTGCACGTGGCTCTGGACAGTCCCAACAGGGACTTGTGTCCAGTCAACACACTCCCGCTTCTGATGACAGTACCCAGTCTGGCTTAGTACTGGATACGGTCCGTAGCACCCCTGCCAGGCACAGGTACCGTGTCCGTGCCCACAGACACTGATCTGTATGACCTGTCAGGTGCAGTCTGTGGCTGTCCACAAACCCCTGTATATGGCAGCCATGAGGTGGAACTGTGTGCGTGCATACACACATGCGAAATGTTAACACCTAGGGCTACCACATACATGCACACACTGCACCAACAGTGCCCCACCCTGTACTGCTGTCCCTCACCAACACACATACACACACATGTCAATTGGTGGTATCAATGGCAGACTCAGGCATACCTAATTCACACCCTGTGCATATGATGACACTGTGCCACCTCCTGCAATCTCCAACATCATTGCGGGAACAGGTAAACACATTGCTGATGCACAGGGTGACTACATAGAAGTGTATTAGTAGTATCATGTTGGTAACAGTACAGTGTGCTGATATGACTGTGTGTATATCCCAGCATGCCTGATGCAGTATGACTGTCCTGAATTGTTATCTGCACCCATAGTACGTACCAAAGTGTAACAGCTGCACATTATTGCATGCCGGTGGTAAGGATGTCAACAGATAGCCACATACATGGGTAGCACAGGGGGGAAGCTAATGCAAGTAGTGATATGCAATGATGGACATGTACAGTAATGGTGTCAAGTTGCCCACAACAACTATGCAATGTGGATGTTTGCGCATGTTGATATGTGTGCCGTACCAATGTAATCCAAATCTCAATTAACTATGACATAATATCAGTTCTGCCATGGGCCTCTGCGCTGTGCATTCCTGGGTACATGTTGATAGTGCCTACATATTTGCACTGTTACCTACTGTTAGTGTTGCCCCTTCTTTGTTGTATAGTGGACTACTTCCAGCCCTGCTTACTGTAGCTTTGTTTGCATGCATGTTGGCTTGGGGTTCCCTGGAACACTGCTTCCACCTGCAATGCAGAGTTACAGTGCTTCTGTGGACTCCTAGTGACATCTGCATAGCGTACGATACGTATGTCAAGTTTAAGCATGACAGAACGTCACTGTCTGTCCTGTTCGCATGTACGTTGCCTGTGACACATTGCACATGTCTTACCTGGCATTTACCCACATGTGCAGTCATATATGCCAGTGCTATGAAACAGTAGCAGTACACCCACACATACACACCTTCAGTATGTTGTTCCCCATTGGCCCTATGTGTTGGTACTCACCATGGCAATCACACTACTAGGGTAGCATGTGTAAAGGTAACCTGTGAATCACCTCTATGGTCCAGTTGTGGTTTATGTGAGTCATGTGGCAATGTCACAGCTGCCACATGTATGCAGTCAACCATCACCCTTGGCCAGGAACGTACAACACATGTGTGGGATACCACCACATAGCCAATCTGGGGACTGAGCACTCTGAACCCAGTAATGCCATACCCTGTCAGGTGGCATGTCATACTACAGTGACTACAATACCAGTCAGACATAGACACGCACTGACAGCAAGCTGAACACACTGGGGCATACGTGGGGACTCAGAATAGCATCCTGCCTGAGCATCACACACCTCCGCAGGTGGCACACAGGCATATGTTACATCAGAACAGAGCACATGCCACACATGGCAAACACATCCCATGTGCCACACACTCACAGCCTGTAGGGCTACACAACACACCTGCTACAGATGTGTTAGGTACCTGTCTTAGCCGCTGCAGTGGGGACCCGCTCAACAGGCTGTACATGGTGAAGGTCACAGTGATATGCCTCAGGGGCTCTATGGTCCACCACAAAACACATGCATACAGGTCAGTCAGAGGCATGGACACATATGACTAAGTCTATGACCATGCCACTATGGATGACCTGAGACATACCTCCCTGGACTACATGATAGGGAACATAGAAGGGATCTCTCAGCATGTGGCACGGGCCAGTATGAGCCTGATCTTGGTTGCCATCATACCCTCACCAGGTATGCTACCACTATATGTAGGAAGGGTGTTGTATGTCTACATTCTGCTCAGTCTCCAATGTCATTCATAGGGTATCCGCTGGCTATCAACGTGTGCTTACATGCTAGGGACGCCACAATGATGTGCAATGGGCAGCTTGCATGTGACACCCATGGCACAATGTATATTGGTGAAGCTCCTTGATACACACATACTGCCTTATGCTGCAGGACACGGATTACATAGCCACCTCCGTGGGTATCACACAGGTTAGGACACTAACAGTGCTGCTACACAACACCAGCAGTGTACACCGCAAGATGCATGCACTGGACACTGTTCTCAGCACGGTGAACTGCAATGTCTGTGCAGTACCAGAGTCCTGATTCATGGCTCACAGGTGCAACCCATCACTGCCAGGTTATGCCACATACCATGCCTGTCGTCCCCTACACATGTAACACACATGGACAGGGGGGTGGTATCCCAAGGCACCACAGATACACACACCTCCAGGTTGTTAGCACAGCACAAAGCATCAGGGCCTATTCATGTGCAGCTAACAGTGTATTGGACTGCTGTCTGGTTCATAGCCTGGCACACACAACCCTCCCATACACAGGAAAACCACCTATCCTCCATAACAACACTGGCAATATGACAGTCTCAAGAACTGTCTTTATATGGCTGGACTGCATCCAGCCAAACATTGTGCGTGAGCATTACTGTAGCTACAACACACTAGTTGAAGGGTTCCCAGCATGTGGTCACTGAATTGCAGTGGAATGACATGTTACCACTCCCACAACAGGTGGGAACATGCAGCACCTGTACATCGACTACATGTAGACTATATGGCCCAGACCAGATGTGTATACCCTGCTGTAGGTATTTTACCATATACACCCACACTGTATAGACACATACCGCATGTGGCCCCTGCACAGTAAGACACAGTCATATTGTTATGCATTGCAAATACCATTTATCCCCTCGAGGCATGTGCCAGACATGGTAACTACTGCAGGTCACAGGTATTTATGTGTATGTGTCACACACATACATCATGTGTGCAATGCCATTGCTGGTTTAGGCAATGGCATGCATTGTTATGCACAAAGACCCACACACGGTCATAATGTGTGACAAAACCACACGTGGCAGTTGTGGGTTACCAAAACATACCTATCTGTACTCTGACAATGGTAATAGACCCAGTAGCAGAGCGCACTATTGGCATTACTGTTCAACTAGCCCTGTTTGGCTGTGCTGATAGTGTGGTGACATCCCCTGTGTTTACTGGGGGAATATGCAGCATCTGGTGTATTGTAGTATTTGCCAAAAGGATCTGTTCTCTCACACTTGCATTTACACACACCCTACTGCCCCCACACACACTTGCCATTTGCAGGATTCATACCCCTACCTGACTAGGTCACGACACGTGAAGGAGACGCATTAGCGAAGCGCACTATTCGGATTACTAGATGGTTCCTCTTCTCTGGCTGTACTTATAGGGTGTTGACATCATCAGTGTTTTGAAAGGGTAATGTGCATCAGGTAGTATGATCTCCTGATTGCCAAAACTAACCTGTTTTTCATACAGAATTGCACACACACAAACTCCCCACATCCAAACAAACACACACTTGCAGGTTTAAAACCCCTACCTAACTATGTTATGACACTTGAGAGTGACACTGTAGCAGATTGCGCTATTCGGATTACTGGTTGATGTCTCTACTCCAGCTGTATGTATAGGGTGCTGACATCATCACTGTTTGGAAAGGGTAATGTACATCATGTAGTGTGATCTCCTGATTGCAAAAAAGCACATGTTTTTCTTACAGAATTGCACACACACAAAGTCCCCACATTCAAACACACACACACACATGCCATTTGCAGGTTTCAAACTCCTACCTAACTATATTATGACACTTAAGAGAGGCGCATTAGCAGAGTGCGCTATTTGAATTACTGGGAGGTTTCTCTTTTCCTGCTGTACTTATAGGGTGCTGACATAATCCGTGCTGGGATAGGGGAATGTGCATCCTGTAGAGTGCTTTCACAGTTGCCAAAAGGGACATCTTCCTCACACAGACTTGAACACACACTGGGCAGTTTCAGGATTCAATCCCCTACCTAACTATGTTTTGACACTCGTGACAGACGCATTAGCAGAGCGCACTATTCGAATTACTGGGAAGTTTCTCTTCTCCTGCTGTACTTATAGGGTGCTGACATCATCCGTGCTGAGATAGGGGAATGTGCATCCTGTAGAGTGCTTTCACAGTTGCCAAAAGGGACATCGCCATCACACAGACTTGCACACACACTAACCCCCCTCCACACACACTGGGCAGTTGCAGGATTCAAACCCCTACCTACCTATATTATGACCCTTAAGGGAGACGCATTAGCAGAGCGTGCTAACCGAATTACTGGGCATCTGGTCTGCACCTGCAGTATTTATAGGGTGCTGACATCTTTATTTCTACAGAGGTATGTACATCTAGTACTACCTGTCAGGTGGGGGATAGCATATATATGCATTTGCAGCCACCTACGTCAGGGTCAGACATGCACATCGCACTGGCAGGTTATGTTCTATACCATGCTTTGTGACCACTGGACCTGTAACACACAACACAACCAGTCCAGAACACCACACCCACATCCAGGACACACACTTAGCTTCCCTGGGAACAGTGCCGGGATATGCATGTGTTCACATACACCATTCCAGTTGTTAACATCAGGTACAGGCATATTGTGTGTGAGAACTACTCAGGCCTCTACCACTTTACCCTACAGCCACTACAATTTGTGGGTCCATGTGCTATGGCAGAACCACACACCACAGCCACATGGGGGAATACATATTGCACCTGTCCATCTGCAACATGGGTACTCACTGTTCCACAGCAGAGGTAGACCACCATTGTTGATATCTGACCATACTCACCTTTCCCTGGACATCCATATCCCATCTCCACCCCCAGGCAAGGTTGTCACTGCACACAAACTGTATTTAGCACAAGCAGACTCTACACTTGTGAAGACTGGGGTGGACGACTTCAAAGGACCCATGCTGGGGGACTATACTGGCCACTCAGCATAATCCTTGACAATTGCATTCTATGAGCATGTGTACGGTTTGCATTGATCATGCTATCACACATATACCCATGACTGCTCCACAACAAGACACCTGTCAGGTGTACACCAGCCATATATGAGCCGTACAACAGACAGAGTGAGCTAATACATTGCAGAGCTGTAGCCCACAGAGGGAGGACATCTGTGAACAGTTCCGGCACGGCACCTCATTCACACATAATCATCATAACACAGTGTTGACAGTGGAATTGTCCAGAGAATGCAGATAGGGCTCCTCTCAGTCTGTTATTGATGGTCACTTACTGTTAGAGATCCTCAGCAACCCTCTTCCAGCACACACCGACAACATGGCTGTGGCTTAGCACATTCAAACCCTGGGATCTCCACTGTGCCCCTGCTTGACAGAGGCACAGCTCACTAGCCTCACACGTTGCCTTATGTGACTTACTTTACAGTGGCACAGTAGCCTACTGCACTGGGGATGCAGATGCCAAGCACACTCTGGCTGAGCTGTCATTCCCTAGGGCAACAAACCTAGTATTGACCTCTACACCCATATGTTCAATTGTCAGATGCACAATATTTGTTGTGCTGTTCTACTGTTTGCAGATCTTTATTGCCATAGCATTCCCTGTTCCTATGACCAACTTGTGTATCTGTGGAAGATGTTTGCATATGACGGCGATCCACTATATCACTTATGTCTCTGTAGTCATTTACTGTGTGCACTGGGCAGATTGCTGTGTTGTGGTTGGTTCCTGGAATGACACGTACAAATACCAGATATGTGTGGCCAACTGCTAAATGGAAATATGGCCTAAGTGTGTGAGCATGCCCAGTTCAGCCTTTCCATGGCATGTTGCCTGACATATGCCTCATTTATCAAAGTGTGCGAGCATGCCCAGTGTGAGCTTTCCATATGTTGCACTCTGAAGTCCACCACATATTTGGGTGTGTGTGAACTTCAACAATATCTCACATTTATGGTTGTGTGTTGGGTGTCATGTTGCGTACTAACTGGCCAACTGCTTCGTGTCTGCCACAACAGGGATTATACTGTGCCTGCAGGGATTGCATGGGATACTTTGCAGACAGTTGTCAACATACTTTCATAATGACCTAACACTGTAGTACCGTATAGTGTACTGGTTCAGTACTTTCACTGTGGTGGACAGTATCCTGGGCTTTAGTCCTATCACTGCTTGACATCTTCATAGTGAGCACAACAGACTGTGTAGGGGCCAGTTGTGCACATACGACCATGTTGCATTATGTTCAGATATGGACTACCTACACCAGGCTCGTCCAACATTGGTAGTGTATTCCACAACATGGGTGGACATTGGCAAACACTAGCGATGTTCCCTAGGCCATTTCTGATGCTAGTCACAGGGTGTGTTTGTCCTTCGACACACATTGTAACTGGAGTTTGCCATGACATATGTCATGGTTAGTATACTGTGCCTCCGCCTACCTCTGACATAACAGTGATACCCAGGGTTAGCCTACCATCTCCCATCCACTCATCAGGATTCCTCTTGAGGGGAGTCGATAGGTGACTCTCTGGCTGACCTGTACCGGGAGTTTACTGAAGAGTGGGGGTGCCTTCTGTGTTATGGATCATTCTGTACAGCTTGTCCTATGTATGTCAGTGCTGGGGTTCAGGTCTGTCATGTGCATAGCTCACTGCCATTCAGATTGTACAAGGTGCAGCATGTTCATTGATTCCAAGTTGGACATGGCTTCATACATCAGGCACAGCTTGCCTGTAGCTGGTCAGTATGGCAGTGTGCGTGGCTGCAGTTTGTTTACTCAGGCAACACATGGCATCTGTTCATGCTCTTTGCTACTCCTGGTGGGGTACTGTTGTGGACTTTACAGTTGATGGAGGTGTCTGCTGAGATATATCCCACAGGGGCTATTGTAGTCAATTGTGATGCTGATGAAGGATGACTGCATAGCCACAGTGACCTCCCCTTATCTACATCTGACAACCTTCATGATTGGGTGGGTATATAGTAAGTTTCTGTGAACACTACAGCCACATGTTTGTCCAGTGCAGGATATCTATCACCTTTTGTCCCCAGGTCTCTCATTACATGTTAAGTACGTAATGGGTTAACACCTGTGTGGTAATTTGTGGGCACTTACTGTATATCCACGGTGGTTGGCTATACACAGTTCTGCAATTAGCTTGCTGACATGGCTATGGCTCCAGTTGTCTTTTTGTAGGTGGCCCTTTTGTGGGTTGCTTGTGTCAGCTGGGGGTCGGATATGGTGGGCTGTTTGTACTCCTCTGCATACATGTTCAGTCACAGTCCTTCCATGTTGGCCTATACCTATGGGACATATATACAGAACAGGAGGGGGGCCCAAGACCAGGCCTTGTGGGATGCCACTCATATCTGCTTTGTAGTCTGACATGGATGCAGCATGTCTGACCATGTCAGTTCTGTCCTTGGTCTGGTTTGCAACCCTTCTACTGACATAGGGGTATATATTTACGCTGGTGAACATATCCATACTGAACTCGTAGGGTATTGTCTAGAAGCACATGCACGGTCCAGCTACGCTGTGTGGACCACATTGCCCTCATCAATGACCTCAATGACTGCTTCAAATGGGTCAAACATGTTTAGGGGCAGGATCTGCAGTTACTACAGCCACACTATGTAGGGTCCAGTATCAGTAGGTCCACAATAGCTTTATGTCTGCGGTACATACTGATCCTTTCCATAGCTGTGCAGACCAAGCTTGTCAGGATCCTGGGGTGGTAGTTTGCAGTATCCATTCAGGCAACACCTTTGTTGTGAAGGACCACTGTTGTTGTACACTGCTCTTTGGTTACATATCCTATGGTAAGGCTGACATTGGGCAGTAGTGTGATTTGGCATTCCATTATTCTTGGAGTCCATGTTGGCCTCAGCCCAGGACACCATCACATACCTTTGCTGCTGTGTGTTTTGCTTTGCAGATGATGGCTGTTACCTCAGCATCTGCAATGTCAGGGGACCAGCAGTCTTCTGGGATAGATATTTTGCATTCTGGGGGGGGGGGGGTTTGCACCGCACCTGTCAGGTTGTATGTTAGCAGTATGTGTGTGTGTTTGGTATGTTGTTTGTAATATCTGTGTGATTCGGAGCATATCTGTGGATGCCCAACATGGTTCCTACCATCAGTTAAGTAAGCCTTGTGATTATCCTTAGTGTCCTGTACAATTTGTATCTTCATAGGTTCATGGGTTCATACTAGGCTATCCACCCTAGGGCATTAGTAAGCCTAGCCAGAGTGTGTGTGTCTTTTGCCGCCCCTTGCTATGTGACTATTATGGCCATTTAAGAATTTCTTTACTGTGCCTCTGTCTGGTCGTGCACAGTGAAGACCCCCAGTATACATCCATCCACTTGGCAATATTCCTGTTGAGGGGTGTCAGTGAGGGGCTCTGCCTAACATGGATTGGGATCCTGTTTCTGGGTGTGGGGAGCCTCTGGGTTATGTATCTGTCCCTCCAGCACATCCTATTTCATTATGTGTTGAGGCTGACATCTGTCACTCTCACAGCTCCAACAGCTATTACTCCTGTGTTGGACATGGTCTTGTACAACAGAAATACAATGCCTCTGTGTAGGCAGTCTGTGACTGCATTCAGCTGGGGTGTCTACAGCCAGGCAGCATATGACATATATTTCACACCCTTTATCCTCTTGGTGGGGTAACTATGAGGTCTTCCGAACCACTGCAGGTGTCACGGTACATCCCATATGAGTCATTGTACTAGATTATGGGTCTGATAAGGGAACAGCATAGTGACCACTGTTGATGTAGATGTGAATCCTTTCATGATACGGTGTCCAATATCGACAATCTTCCTAGCCACATTGGCATTGTGAGTGTCACATGACAGATTACTGTCGACTTGTGTCCCTAGGTCCCTAGGTCCCTGATTACTCCTTGCATACATAATGGTTTGCCACCTATGTGGTAATTTGTGTGTACCTTGTCTGGTATTTGGTGGGACATTCATACTGTCCAGTGTCTTCAGGATGTCTGGGTGGAGTTGTTGTGTGTGAGAGTGTGGTCTGTCGCATGCTACAGACTGTACAGCAGTTTTGACTACACTTAGGTGCACATGGGTGGTCTCCACTGCTTTGTGCATTGTCAGTTACCTGGCCTTATGGGTGTCTGTGCTGCATATGGATACTCCCCCTCCTTTGATGTTTTGGTCCAGGTGTTGGGGCCATAACGCATGATATGTGGTATAACCTGGTAGTGCTGGTGTGCTATCACTAGGCTTGCAGCAGGCTTCTGTCACTGCACAGACATCGATGTTCTCCATGCTGGAAAGTGCCTCAGGGTCATGCATATCGCAGTTTACACATCTGGCATTGGTCAGCATTACCCTTATATTTCTTACCACTTATGTTTTCTAGGGTGGTGGGTAGTCTTTTTGGCCTTGCCTACATATGGCTCTATGGAGGTGGCAAAGGCCTTATCCAGTATCCAGACGCACAGGGGTAACAGGTGCAAGCCATCCCTGGAACAGCAGCATGGCTTGTCATGCTTGACATCTCAAGCAGACAGACATTAGACCCTCTTGGACTGACAGCTGTAACTGTGCCACCTGTTAAACATGATCATTCTGTGTTTGCACTGTGGCATCATTCTTGGTGAGGGTTGGATGCTGCACACTGTCAGTGTCATACCTGCCTGGAGTAGATACTCAGAGAGCTCATCCATGTCTCTTTTCATGTAGACCAGGGAGGTACATCTCAGGTCATTCACACCAGCATGGACATTGAGTTCATCATATTTCTGCTTGCTTTGGGGTGACCTGCGTACTTGTGTTATGTGGCATATTGTGGCAGCCTACAGGCAGCTTACTGTACCCTTTCCCTTGTTCAGTCTGGTGAGTGGGACAGCAGTGTGTCTGCCTATACAGACACCTATTACAACTGTATCAGGCATGTTGTTTCTCCTTCTGGCCTGTGACTGTTTGGCACACCCGCTTTGTGTACTATGTGTTGCATGTGCTATGTTTGGAGGTTGTGGTTGCTTGTGATCTGCTTTGGAGGCTTCTGTTGGTGTGATGTGTTTGTAATTAGGGCCTCCAGGAATGTTTTTCTGTGTTTATGTGTTTGGTTTACAGTTGTGGTAGGTCTATGTGGGACTGGGTTTGTGGTGTATGTGGTTACCTTCTCCTCCTGACTAGTTTTGACAGTACTGAGTTGGGGGAGCTCAGCCTCCGGTTTGGATACATGGTTGCATCTATCACATATATTTGTATTTATTGGGGGGAGTTGTGGTTGTCTGTGTACTTGGGACAGGTGTCACATTGCCTCTGGATTCACAGATTCTACTTGTTGTGGCTGGCCTTAGTGGATTGTATGTGTGGACATATGTTATTGCCATACTACTGATCAGTGATTACTTCCCTTTTTATGTTTGCTCTATCATGTGGTAGCTTCCTCATTCTCTTGCATGGTTTGGTAATGGCTGGAGTCCAGCATGCCAGATGCCCGCGTGTATGGCATTGTGTCTTGCTGTTATTTGTGATTGCATACTCCAAGCATTCCTGGCTGTGTTCATGGAATGCCTGTATAACATGTTCTGTGGTGTGTCCCATATTCTGCACTTGCACAGGGCCTTTCGTGGATTCCACATCAGTTTGGAGGGGTGCAACCTATGCTTTACACATCTTTTTCACTGTGGTATTCTGGCCAGGGACTGGGGTCGGGATGTGTATATCCAGTGTGATTACTCTATGGTCTGGTCATACCAGTGAAGGATACACTTCTCATCTTGCCATCCAGTACACATGTTGCTGATTATCACATCCAGTATGCTTACCCCTCTTGTGGGAGTGGTACATTGTTCCTGGGCATTTTGGTTTATGGATTCTGGGAACTTTTCTCCGACTGTGTTGGTGCTAGTATAATGCTCCCAGTGTATGTCTGGGTATTTTCAGTCAAGCAATATAATGTGGTTTGGGGGGCTTGATATATTCATGTATTCCAACATAGGCCAGGTGCAGTTCCTGGTATTAGGACAGTAGTCTGCAGCAGGCTATATACTGGGAGGCGGTTTTAGCCATTGGTATTTGGCCATGGCTAATCCATGCTGCTTCTTGTTGTGGTACCAACATGGGGGTGTGGTTATCCTTGACAATTATTGCTAGTCACCCTCCTTTTGTAGCTTGTTCCATGTTTTGCGGCTGTACAACACAGTATGAGGTGTGACCTGGTAGTGTTAGGGTGCTGATGTGAGCCTTGACCCAGTTCTCTATTACAGGACTGATATCTACATTCTCCATACTGTGTGCGTTTACACTGCACACATCTTGCTGTTTAGATTTCTGGCATTGGGTAGCATTACATTTAGGTTCCTATCCCTTGTGGTACCTATGAAGGTGGGTTTGTGTTTTGAGACTTACCTATTCAGGGCATGCTGTGGGTACTGACAACCTTTGCCAGTATCCATGGGGCATGGACTGATAAGTGCACACCACCCCTAGCAGGTGGTGCATCATGTCATGCTCTGCATGTCTTCCCAGCCTGAAACACATTCGCTCCCCTTTGACTAACTGCATTACTTCAGCCAGTTATTGCACTTGATCATCCCATCGTCATTTTGTGGCTTCATGCTTGGTGAGGGTGGATGTTAGTCAGGGTGCTCAGGTGTGCATATAGTACATGGTGTTACATTACTTAACACATGGCATTCATGCCTCAGGTGGTGCTGCAGGGCTGCCTCTGTCAGATGCGCATATTACACTCCCTGTACATGTTTGTGAGCAGGTCATGTCATTTTAGGCATCCATGTTATTATTTGAGTGAGTCAGAGGGGGTATCATTCCCAGGGTTCCTTCTGAGCCAGTGTATGTGCTATGCGTTGCCTCTTTGCCAAGGCCAGGGCATATTGGGCATGCCTCCTTCTGCCTACTGGGGCAGGCTCAGGTTGTTCCTCCTCTGAGTCACGCTCTGCCTGTGATAGCCTTGGCAATGATGGGGGGCTGTTTGGCCCAGCCCTATGCTGGTCCTGCTGCAGCTGTTTTCGCAAGATCATATTATGTAGCGTAGCACATACCATGACAATTTGGGTACATGTAGTTGGTGTGTACTGCAAGGCTCCACCAGATGTGTCCAGACACCGGAACCATGACTTGAGCAGCCCAAACACACGCTCTATTACATTACGTGTTTGTGCATGTGTCTCATTATGGCGTTCCTGTTCAGGTGTGTGTGCGTTTCTGAAGGGTGTCATCAGCCACGGCTCCAGTGCGTAACTTGCATCCCCCACTAGATGTCCATGTGGGATGTCCCCATTGGCAAATGTCTGGTACAGCTGCATCAAATGCCAGATGTGGGAATCATGGTAACTTCCAGAACAGCCAGCACACTCATTCATTATTACGCCCTGGGCATCACACACGACCTGGCAGTTGATGGAGGGGAAGCCCTTGTGGTTAATGTAGGCCCTACCCCGCTCACCGGCTGGTGCTTTGATGCGTATGTGCGTGCAGTCTATTGCACCCACTACCTCAGGGTATTCCACTATTTGCTGGAAGAGACGCATATTGCTGGCCAATACTTCACGGGCATTGGGGAAATATACATGATCACCGACATGTGCTGACATGGCATCCAGGAACTGGTGCAGTACCCTGGAGGCTGATGCCTGTGATATCCCCATCATATCACCAGTTGGTCTCTGGAAGGTATCTGTTGCTAGTATTCTTAGGCCAACACATACCTTGGTTTCCACTGGGATGGGTTCCCCTCTGTTGGTTCTGTGTGTGAGGCGTGGCCTGCACAGCTCAACTATTTGCTGCAGGAGCTCTCTGTCCACTCTATAGCGCTCTACTATCTCCAGCTCATGTAACCCATGGTAGGTGACCCTGGGCCTGTACACTCTTCTCTGTCTTCTCACTGTGGGTTGTCTGACACCATCTGCATTGTCACCACCCTCAACAAGTCACCTATGTCTCATTATGACAGCTATGGCAGCCCCTAACATTTCTGCTCTGAGTGAAGCTTTTTCAGTTTTAACTTCTATTAGCTTACTCCTGTCTTGCAGTGTCTCTTGAGAGAAACATCCTGCACTGCTGTTTGCAGAGTTTTAAGTGCTGGGCTGGGCTACTATTCTGCCTGTGTAATTGCCTGCTTCTAATTGTTTTCACCTGCTAGCTTCAGCAGTATTCCCTGCTAGCTTCCTACTAATTCTGTTGCTTCCTTTTTCCTTTCTGTTTCCTCAGGGGGGAGCAATGTGCATACCAGCAGAAACACGCTCACAGTGGCTTACACGCGCGCACACATGCTTACACGGTTCAGAATCTGCTTATTTGGGTTAAAACGCGCGCACACCCATGCAAACAGTGTTACAGGTCTGCCAACAGGCTCCTACATGCTCAGTCTGCCCTACACGCGCGCACACCCGCGCAAACAGTGTTAAACATCTACCAACACGCTCCCACATGCTCAGTCTGCCTTACACGCGTGCACACTGCCCTACTCGCGCTTCATGGCGCGCACACATGCGCATGCACGGCCAGCAAGAAACTTTACTGTAGGTAACAGTGTACACCTTCCATTTCTTGACTTTCCCAGACTTATCTTGTGGCACTCCCCTTTCCCTGATCTGTGTCTGTCATCTGTCAGGTTACACTGACCTCCAATGAACTGCATTTCTTTCTACCATTCCCCCCTGTGATGTCACCTATATCCTACTCTATTCCTCCCCCTTGTGTATCTCTTACACTACTCAGACTGTGCTCATTTGCTATGTGACTGTGAGATTCAGTATCCTAACCCTCATTTACATGAGATTGCCTACTAATGCTTAGTTACATTTCTTACACTCAGCTTCCCCCCTTAGCAACCACTACACGGTGGCCATGTTGTTTTTGGTCTGCTGGTCCCTGCATTGTCATTCCGTGTATTGCATAAAACCCACATTTGTGGGTTTATAACCTTAATTTTTATGTTTTATACAGCACAGCCCATTTGTGCGGGGCTGCACTGGGTTTAAACATCGGCGATCGCCGAAAAAAAATAATTATATTTTTATTATTTTTGCATTGGGTTACCTTGCCAATGGCCACATATTTGGCCATTGGCATGCTGCCTGACACATATGCACCCTTTATTTGGAGCTGACATGGCTCCGTTGTGAAATTTGCAGAAACGTACTCAGTTGTCAACTGAGTACATTTCTGCAGCTAAAACGTCTCTTAAACGGGCTGGTTTCTGCTTCGTGGTTCGCTAATATACCTCATTTGCATACCTTTCGGCTGCAAGTGAGGTATTTAGCATGTCCACGCCCAGTCCGTGTAAGAGACGTTTTAGCTGGTCTCTTACACGGAGTTTAGGGCTGTTCCTGGATCGCGAGGCTTGCATGGAGTGTTACACGTCTCTTACACTCCGTGCAAGCCTTCGTGAATCCTGCCCATAATCTAAACAAGTAAGGGCCTAGGACAGAGCCCTGTGGGACACCCTGACTGCAACCAAGGAATTCACCTGTCCAGTTGTTGTATGATACTTGCCATGTCCTATTTGTAAGCCATGCAGCTATCCATCTTATTAACAGTACATCAATACCTAGTTGTACTAATTTATTAATGAGTGTTTTGTGTATGACCCTGTCAAATGCTGAAGTTAAATATATATAAATTACATCACAGCACAATTTTTCATTCATAACTGTTATTATGTTGTTATAGAACATCATGTTACAGGTGGCAATAAATATATTTTCAATAAATAGATTCATAGGTTCATAGCTATGTACTAGGCTAATGGCCCTGGAGCCTTTACAAGCCCAGCCCATAGGATTACCCTGGCATCATGCCATCCAACCTTAGTTCCCAGTGTCTCTATTGAGTAGAACCACTGGAGTGATTCCCGGGGTGAATTTTCTATTTCCCATCTACTCATCAAGATTTCTCTTGAAGAGGACAAGTGAGGTGCTCTGCTTGACATGTATGGGAAGTCTATTCCATAGCATGGACAGTGTCCGAGTTATGAACCTGTCCCTTCAGCATGTTCTGTTGATTGTGGTAATGAGGTTGAGCTCTGTGGAGCATGTGGTGTGGAGGGACTGGGATTTCTTTACATAGCTTTGTAAGTCAAGTAGAGTTTGCCTCTAAGTAGACAATATAAGACAGAGAATAGTTGGACTTTTTTTGAGTCTGTCCATATAGAACAAATGTTTAAGGCCTAGGATCCTCTTTGTGAGGTACTTTTGCTGCTTCTCCAGTTGTTGCAGGTGTCTAGTGAGGTACATGTCAAATGGGGCATTGTACTCGATGATTGGCCTAATGAGGGAAGAGTAGAGGGAGACAGTGACCTCTTTCTTCCTGGATGCAAAACCCTTAGTAATGCGATGTGCTACATAGAAGAACTTTCTGACCACAGTGGCAATGTGGTGGTCAAAAGAGAGGTTGCTGTCAACCTGTGTCCCCAGATCTCTTATAATGCCTTCTGTGTTCAGTGGACTACCATTGATGTGGTAATTCAAGGGAACTGGGTTTTTCCCAAGGAGGATGATGACACATTTTTTGGCATTGAGCTTAAGGCCATGACTCTGACACCAGTCATTGGTCTCAATGAGGCCTTTCTGTAGGATGTCAACATCACTTGGGAAGTTAATAATAGCTCCCAGCTTGCAATTGTCTGCGAACTTTGTCAGCCAGAGTCCCTTTGTGATGGCCTGGACATCAGAGAAGTAGATACCATACAGGAGAGGACCCAAGACTGAGCCCTGTGGGACTCCACTCGTGACTGGTCTGCAGTCTGACTTGGAGTCAGCTACTTTCACACTGTAGGTTCCATCTGTGAGCCAGTTTGCAACCCACCTAGTGATATAGGGGTTGATGCCTAACTTAGTGACTTTTTCCTATGATTCCTGAGTGGGGAATGGTATCAAAAGCCTTGGCCAGATTAAGATAGGCTGTATGAACCACCTTGCCTTCATCCACAATTCTGGTGACTGATATCAAAGAAGTTGACTAAGTTGAGCAGGCACGATCTACCCTTCACAAAAACAGACTGTGCGGGATCCAGAGTTTGGAGATTCCCTATATCCTTGTTTATTAGGTCTATGATGATGTGTTCCATAGTTTTGCATATCAGACTCATCAGGCTAATGGGGCAATAGTTCCAAGGGTCTGTAGTTGCTTCTCCTTTGTGGAGAGGGATGACTGTAACAGTGCACTATTTGGTAGGGACAAAGTCTGAGGTGAGGCTGTGACTGAACAGGGCACACAGGTGAGGTGTCAGTTCACGCTGTAGTTCATGTAGTACACAGCCAGGGATATTGTCAGGTCCCATAGAAGCTGTATTTTTGGCCTTGGACAGTGATGTTTTAACCTGTGCAGCAGTAATACCGGGTGCCTGGCAATCTATTGGTATTATGATTGGTTCTTTTGGGGGGGGGGGTAAAGTTGGCACTGAATCTGTCGGCCAGTATATTGGCAATATCTGTTGGCTTGGTATAGGAGGTACCATTGTGCATTAGCTCAGAGCAAATCTGGGTATTGCCGTGGAGATTCTTTACATAACTATAGAAGGCCTTGTGGTTGTCTTTACTATCTGCTGTAATTCTGTTTTCATAGCTAGCTTTAGAGGATTTGATGAGGGATCTCAACTTTTTGTTGATACTGATAAATGAGTTTTTGCAGTCTTGAGACTTTACCTTATTCCGCATCAGTTTCCTCCTTCTGTTGTAGAGTTTGTTTTTGTCAGGGGACTATTAGATTGGCTTCCTTTTTTTTGGAGGATAGCATCTTGGTTCTATTGGGTATGATGAGATCCATGCATTCGTGTACGTGTTCATACAGTGCATTGGTATATGATTCGGTGGTCATGCAACTATTCTTCATTTGCACAGGTGCTGTGAAGTTAGCCACCTCTGTTTTTAGGAGCCCAAAGTTAGCTTTGGAGAAGTTTTTCATAGTGGTTACCTTTGTGGGGGTGGGGGGTGGGAGGAATGTGGATTTCCAAAGTGATAAGTTTGTGGTCGGATCTAACCAGGGAGGAGATGACTATTGATGTAGAGCAACGGTCAACAATGTTAGTAATGACCAGGTCAAGGATGTTGCTACCTCTAGTGAGGGTAAGAATGAGCTGGCCCAGGGCATTGGAATTAATGAATTCCAGGAAACGTTGGGCAAGTGTCAGCATTATGCATGCTGATATATGGTTTCAAGTCCCAACCTATCCAGTTCTGCCAATAACATATCCAATACTACCTTCTCCATTATTTTTCTACAACATGAAAGCAGATTTAAGGGTCTGTATGACTCTGGGTTTGTCCTACTCTCCTTTCCTTTGAAGATAGGTTTAATACTCACATGTCGCCGATCTTCAGGAATCTCCCCATATTTATATGACCTAGTGAATAATAAATATAATGGTACCATAAGTTCTTGCTAAAGTGTTCTCAGGTCATTGTTACTAACTCCGTCTCCTCCCTGTCCTTTGTTTTGATCCAGTTTGCGCAGTTCTTTTTTAATATAATCTAATTTGATTCCAGTATCTGGGGTTACCTGGATGTTACTAGGACAACTTATCACCCCTTTTGTGGAGCCAAACTGTTTTGCATAAGAATTTGTAAATATATCTATAATCTGTTGTGTCTGAGAATACATTTTAGAATCTGCATACAGTTTATCAATTTGTGTGTCTTTACTCCTTTCACATCTTATGTATCTAAAAAGGCTTCATATAATGCTCAATATATTAATATAAGTTTTCTTCAAATTTTTCTTGATGTTGTCTCACACTATGCTTAATCTGTTTGTTCAGCTTATTTATTTTAGTTTTAAAGTTGTAGTTCGACCTCTCTTCCATTTATTATATTTTTTTGTCTCTCACCTTAATCAGATATCTTGTTCTTATGGAAATATATCCCCCTGATGTTGTATGCCTAGATCCTGATGTTAAACATTTTTTAACTTTTTGCACTCAGTCAATTTCTCTTTCTAAACTTTTTACATTCCATCTGCAGTTTTTTCCACTGAACACCTCATTCCAGTTAGTTTTACATAGTGACTTTTTTTCTTCTATATAATCTGTAATTAACCTTCTGTGCATTGGTTTAGATTTCATTTTGGCAGAATTATCTAGCAACAAATTAACCTTTATATCCCCATGATGACTGCACATCACCAGTGGGAAAACTTGACTTGAAGTAACATTAATTTCTTTAGGAACACAAACAATGTCTAGTATATTCCGTCCCCTGGTAGGTTTTCTTACAATCTGAAACAATTGTTGTTCCTGAATATATGCTGTGAATAATTTCCTTACTAACCTTGTTGAATCAATATTATTCCAGTCTGTTTCTGGTAAATTTAAGTCCCCAGCTAATATTATTCTTCCCTCATGTGCTTCATGCAAGAAATGTATGAATCCCTCTTGGTCATCTGCACTTGACTTTGGTGGTCTATACATTCCACCCATTGTTATATGTTCCATGGTTGTCTTTATTGTCACAGTTACACAGTCTATAGTATTGGTGTTATCACTGAACATGTAATAATCACATGTCTCATAACTATCTTTAATCCCTATCATAACACCTCTGCTTTATTTTTTGTCGGTTACAGTAATAACATGTATACCCTGACAGAATTGGTTTCCAGTCATTGTTCTTTAACCATGTTTCACAAACTATAACAACATCAATCTTATGGGAACGTAGAAAATTTTCCAATAAAAAAATTAATATTAACACTCCTAGCATTAACAACCATCAGAGATGTATCGAACGTTGCAGTGAACTGTTATATTTTTGACCTGGCAAAAATCCTGCCTAGTGTTTGTCAAATATTACATAATATCTGCTGCAAAAAATGTCTTCCCTGATCATGACAAATACATACCATCCTGTCTGGACACTAGGCTTGGATGCTCTACACATTTCCATTTTTTAAAACAGGACATTTTTCCATGTAGGTATTTATCCAAAACATCTTTTCATTCACAGTAACCTGACTATCCTTTCTATAGGTGATTTGTGAAAAATACATCCTAACACCACTACAAACTATACTATCTAAGATGGCTGTCAGTTCCCTACTAACAGTCAGACAATCCTTGTGGATGACATCACTGGTACCGACATGAATAAAAATGGATCCATACTTCTTTACATTAAGGCATTCCAAGGCTTGTCTCATATCTTCTATTTTTTCTCCTGGCAAGCATAACACTATTCGATATTCATTATCATCTCTGCAAATATAAGTATCAGTTCCTCAAATAAATGAATTTCCAATTACAAGAATATCTTTGCTGACCATCTCTGAAGAATCTTCAGCTTCTAATACACTAATTTCTGCTCTATCAATTGTTACAAAGGCTAGATCTTCATCACCATTAGTCTTATTAAACTCACTGTTTTCATTGTGTATTAAATTCTCATCCAGCTGGCATTGTAAATCCACAGCTTGAGCCATGTAGTCAACATTTGTCTTTCTCTTCTTTTTTCTTACAGTAATGTTCTTCAGTCCTTCCACGTTCAGTTTTGATTTCTTCCTTTTCACCTGCCCCTTGCCTCTTTTTTTCTACCTTTTCTTTTGGAAAAATGATGCCTTTTTCTCTAAACTGAAGGTTTTCTGATAGAAAAATATGATCATTCCCTGTAACCTATGTGTTACATAACAAAGCGGTGTCCTTTTTACTACGTATTCTCTTTCCTTTACAGACATTAATCAGTTTCTTTTTCTTCTTTGTTATTTGTTGTGAACCTCTTCCATTCTTTCTTTTTTTGTTTCCTTCTAAACAAACTGGATCCTCATATGCTGAATGCATCCACAATTCCATAGTTCTCAGGGGCCTCATTATGTTTCATAGGAGTTGAATATTCTTTGCAGGAAATAGCTGCATCATTTCCTAAATCTGTTCTATTTGTTCTATGCCTAGCATTATTATTTCATCAGTCCAGTCATTAATATATGATACAACAGTTCTCCAAGCCATGCCAATTGCACAAGTGCAATCATCATCATTAAGTCTAGATTTACTTAAAAAAAGAATTTATGAACATCTATATGAAATAGAAAAAGAGAAAAAAAGAAAAAAAGAAAACTTCAAATGCATTCTTTAAGCATTCTTTAGCATGCACTAATATGTCTTTAAAATTTTTTGTACTTGAACGTGTCCTTCTGGACCCTCGAGGAGGTGATTGGGAAAGTTATTTAGAAAGTAGAGAGTTAATTTGGCAGCTTAGATTAGATGCTTCTAAAAATCCAGGAATGAATGATAGTATTAGTATCAATAGTATACTAAAGGTGAAAAGAAATAAATTATGACTTATTGAATTTTAACATCATTGGTTCCCATTATATTAACTTTGTGGTATTAACATGAAAAACATTATAAATGTTTTTTAATAAAATAAAAGTTATTTTATTTAATATGGATTAATTTTTATAAAAGAATATTTAGAAATTAATGAATCATACACACACACACACAACCTATGCAAGGCTCACCTTCTGTCTTTTTTAGTGTAAGAATTAAGTGTAATACATTTTTAAAGTTTTAGTAATTTACTATTTTTAACTATTTAAAATATAATGCATATATAAAAATTTAAGCAATCTACATTTTCTACAGTTTTAAATATATTAGTCAATAAGATGTATTTAATATCCGATGCACAACATACTGTAATGTATTTTTGATGTATGCAGAAATTACTGAATGATGGAAGAAAATTTATTAACTCCAAAATGCTCCTAGTAAAGCACTGTTGCACTTTAAATGCTGATTGTAATTAATTAATGATTTTAATAGGCCTATTAACCTGAATATATAAACAGTATGGCCACAAACTCAATTTAACCTTGAAAAAGCCTGAGACTGCTCAGGCGAAAGCGCTTGGATTTATTTGAACTGTTTTTTGCCTGGTATCAAGAATAAAAGAATTGCGTGGAAGCTGTGTCCATTTGGAATTTCTAAAACTTGTTCTTGTGGATTTACACTTTTCGTTACCACCTTTATGTTCCAACAGCAGGAAGGTTGGAGGACACGCTCCTAGAGTTCACGATTTAACATTTTTTGTCTGAGTCTTTTGGTACTTCCTTTTTGGTTCATTTGGGTTGTCTTTCTTTATCGGTTACTAGATTTACTTCTAACAATGGTAAGTAAATCATCCAACTATTGATACAAGATACACAGATCACCAGTGTTATCAACTGTTTCCTTTAAATATGCATAGCATTTATTACACTGTACAAGATATTTGTGCATTAGCAAATCATTAATTGCATACTCATTTAAGGAATCTATATTTAGCTTCGAATGAATAAAATAATGTAAAAAAAAATAATAATCAAAATCAGTAACCACAGCATTCAAAGATAACTTAAATCAACTTCTATGACAAAAATCAAATGAGCAATATACAACTGAATAGTAAAGTAAGTACAGTAAAGTTGTTCTGACACTACAAGTTATGCAAGCCATACAAATGTTGTAAGTCCTTTACAAAATATGAATGAAAGTAAATCTTGTTAACAAGCTAGCCTTTCCTACCTACAAACAGTGAAAACGGTGATAACAAATAAAATATAAATTCAAATAAAACTTCTCTCACCAGTCAGATCTAAAGTAAATCACAAACCAAGGTAGGATTGTTTAGATATGCTCTGGATTTGACGTAACAAAAAGAAGTGCAAATAGAAAGGCAGTGAGAAAGTCATTTCTTCAAAACTTTACCTTCTTGGCCCTTTGCAAAAGGAAGAAAAAGTTGGTAATCTTTGTGTACGGTTTCTAGTTGCATTAGCCTGTGATGTCCACGTATGTCCATACAGTGAAGGAAGCCCCCCCCCCTCGATTAGAATTATGTAGGGTACAAAAACAAAAACAGCAAATGGACAGACTGATTCAGATTAGACTAAGTAGCCAGTTTTGGTATTAAAGGAGCTCCGATGGACACACTCCATAAAAAACTTCAAGAAAGAAGATTAACAGATAATGCCTGTAAGTCAAGGAAATTCTTGATCGATGTAACAACCATTAAGAATATAATTTTCCAGAAAGCAAACCTCAGTTCTACTAAAAGCTATGATTCAAGGTGGTGGTGAATGCAAAAGTATGAAAGACAAAGTCTATAACGGAGACTGTTACAGTGACTTTATAACTTTAAAAGAAGGTAAAAATGTTAATATACAGCTGTTACCCAGACAAAGAAAAAGTTCCTCAAGTAATAATGAAGTCAGGCGTTTTTTTTCATGTCAGAGTTGTTCCAACAGGGAAAAGAAGATGGGTGCCAAGGAGTGTTGTATTATGGGTTAGGGACAGACCTGACAAACTGGAAAATGTTTACTCACTCAGCAAAGTCCATCCGTGGGTCGTCAGTCATATGACTTTCTTCAGGTGGACCTCAATGACTTCAGATGTCATTCTGGTATCTGAACAGTCAGTATCTCCCTTGGATCTTACATTCTCCTTTTTAAATTACAGAAATACATAATTGCATTATACTTTATATTACTATGTTGTATACAGTCCAGTTGAAAGCATGTATTGCATAACATTAATTTCACATTAGCATTAACTACTTTAGAACACAAATACAATTTTCTGTCCTTAGAATTATTTAAAAAAAAAAACTGTCAGTCTACCATCTGCCTGAATTCTTTAATTGTCTTCTGTATCTGGAAGTATTTGATATTGACACTTGACCTTCCTTTTAGCAAAGTTCGTATTTCTTTGCAGCTTTTCTAGAAGGCTAAATTTCAGACATCAGTTCTCCCTGTGGCTGTCATATACAAAGTTAACAAAGAGTCTCTTTTCTATACCAACATAGCTGGTGATAACATGTCTATCCGTTCATCTTCATTAGACTTCAGTGTGTATTTTTCTACAGTTTCAGCTTTCTCTCCTCATCAAAGATACTGCCATGCCATTTATTGTCCCTTTTACCAACTACTTCAACTTCAGGATGCAAATTTTCCCATGGGATTGGTATAAACACACTTTTACAACCTGTAAACATATATAATATTCTACAGATTTGATCACAATAGTGTTTCTAACTCTGCTGATTTCTTTCCAGTTAATTCCTTTGCTCTATAATGATTTTCAGGCATCACTTCTTCTTCTTCTTTCGGCTTTTCCCGGTTAGGGGTTGCCACAGCGGATCACCTGTCTGCTCATGATTGGCAGTGGAGTTTTACAGTGTTGAGTTGCCAGCCCAGCACCCAACCTTTCACAGAAGGCACACACATGCACACACTCACACCTAGGGCCAATTTAGAAAGTCCAATCCACCTACAGCATGTCTTTGGGATGTGGGAAGAAACTGGAGCACCCGGAGGAAACCCACACGACCACAGGGAGGACATGCAGACTCTGCACAGATGGCACCCCAGCTGAGGATTGAACCGGAGAACCTCTTGCTGTGAGGTCGCAATGCTAATCACTACACCACCGCAGCCGCCATTTTCAGGCATCACTAATGTAGATGAAATAGGTATTTAGCTTTGGAATATTCTGTCCATTAATTATTGAGTTCATAAGAGATTAAATCTTTGCAGTAGACACTGGAACATAGAATTTCACTTTGTAGGCACAACCGTATATGTAAGCACTGTATTTAACATCAGTAACTTAGTAACTCCCAACAGAAGACTTGTGCTAGCTCAAAAGCTTGAGTAGTTGCAAAACCTGTTTTGGTGCAATTATTTCAAGTCTACATTCCACTTTCTTTGTGTTTTCTGTTAGTGGACCAACAAAGCATTCGTTTAATATTTTTTTTCTTTTTTTTTGGTGTATTTCAATTTTAAAAGTGTCAGATGGCAATTATCATTGTTCCTTCTACAACTTTCTCTGATGAGATTTTTCCCTGTTTAGGTAGTTTTTTTTTCTACTTGCCTATGGAATGTGGATAATATGGACTGTAAGTTACATTTTTGAACAAGTTTGGAAAGTGGCTGGTTAGTGTTCCTCAAGCTGCTACAATTCCAGTTGAAACTCATGGAACACACCATGCCTAGAGAGGAACATTTTTGATTTTATGTCAGCTGCAAATATTATTTTTCTTATTTTTTTGAGAGATGATAATATCCCATGCAGCTGGTATGATGTCAGGAAAGTCAATTAGATTTTTGACCAGGTAATGCCAGTTTAATTTAGCTCTGCCTGCTTTCAGGATATGTATTTTGTCATTACAAATAAAAGTTTAATTATTGTGAAATTAGATCTTGTCCCCCCTATATGTAGCATTTCCCTCAGTATTAAGGTGCTCTCTCTTTCTCTTTTTCAAGAACGTTATGTGTGACCATTGGGAATGGATAATACTCAAAATTAATGCTGCAAACTAAAAGCGTTACTCTTTTCACTGTTTGCACACATATGAGCCATCGCCAAGCTGTTTTATTTGACTTATCACCTTCTTCTTTCTATTCAAGTCTTTCTACTTGCATGCACTTGCATTTGTTATCCATCATCTATTGTTTCAGTAAGCCTGGTATTATGATGAATTTAATCTCAAGTTCAGACAGCACTGGCTTAATTTAGGCAAATGGTCACACTTACTGGATTTTCTTGTTCCAACTTCATTTATACCTTTTTTCTCATTATCATCTGAAGATTCATCAGCTTTGTCTACTTTGATGTGTGGAATTTGCTGAGAGAATAGTTTTAGTATTCAGTATTCCATATCAGTTCATACAACCACTTTGAGGGCTGTTGTTTGAAACTTCAGTGACTGTCATTTCTAAGCTTCAGGCTCTCAAACATTCATAGAACTTTTTAACTAATTTTTCAGACCTTGTGCAGCACTATTCAATTAAAGAAGAAAAGGACAGAGAAGGCATGCTGACTGTGGCCACCTGATCTACTGTTGCTTAACTCAGTCCCCATTTTGCACACATTCTTCACAATATGAAAGTTAGATATCACTTTCACAGGCACCAAATAAGATCTTCAATTTACAACAGCGTTGTGTAAGTATACCTTTTCATCTTCTTTGTTCAACAATCCGGGACAAAGCCAAACAAATGGTGGGACAAAGGCCCAAAATCAGGAACAAATTTACTATATTACTCTAACAGAAAAGCACGTTTTGCATAAACATATAATGTCTCGACAATAAGCATGAAACTCTAATGCCTGTCATTATTGATTGACCTCATTTCCCAATACTATACTGGAAAATCAAAACTTTTATATGGGTAAGGGTAAAAGTATGAAGCAGACATGGAAACATTAAACAGATGCACATAATCATTCATTTTATACTATTTATATTCCTGATGTTATATATAGTGGGCTGTATCAGGAATGGGCTGTGATTAGTAAACACTTAATTCCACTGAAATGTTTACACAAATGATGTAAAGTGTTAGAAAAAAGACTATTTTATTTTCATTAATGTCATTTGTACATAGTAAGCTGTTTTGTACTTAATATATTTGGTTTTAATTTTTGGTTTAATATTCAAATTGTGTATATTGATATTTCCCCCCCCTAACAGATTCTAACATTTGATGTATTTATGAAACAAGGGTTCAATAAATACTGAAAGTATAACATGTCATTAATCCTTTCTTGTTTGGTTTGTTAGCTGGTTATAATGTAGAGGATTATGATCAGGTTTCCAATTGTAATCTGTTATGTGTTCGAGACATAGATGTCAAGAAATTCACCTAAAGATCAAAGCTCAGGAGTTGAATCTTGGCATTCACATAGAGAACACATAATATAGGGTTATGATCACAGACTCAATTAAAATTCTTTGTATTGTATGGAGACTTATCTTCTCTATGTACTTCTAGTTACAGATAAAAAATGCAAAGTATTTTGCTGGCTTTTAAAACCAGTAAATCAGTTGGCAAGTACTGTCAGCTGTCAGACAGACAGCAGAAGACGTCTTTAAGCATTCTGTATGTTAGGGAAGCAGTTGATATATAAATCCATTTTGACTATCTGTAATCCTCTAGACTCAAGGCAGAAACAAAGTTGAGCTGTAACTGTTTGTGGTTGCTTGCTGGTTGGAACTGTCAACTATTAGTGCCTAGCATCATATGTGATCTTAACAGTACTTAGGGTGTGCTTAACAATTGCTAAGAAACCTTAACAGCTCTGTTTAGATCAGTTCTCATGCTAAATTAGTTTTGAACTAGGTTCTCTTTTAACAGATATTGGAACATAATCATGGCTTGAATAATGACCAAGCCTTCAATGGCTTTTACTTCAGTGATGGGGAATGAATGGCTGAATGGCAGCAGCTAGGTAGTCAATATGCATGGGGGCCAGTAATAATTATATAAACTTTATTAGCATTCTCAGTGCAGTTATCCATGGCAAAACTGCCTTCCGTAATATTATCTTATGTGATAATGTCTGTTGGTTGACTGCACATTTCTTCATATTTATAAAAAAATAAATAGTTCAACAGGTTTATTATAAATGTAAATGATTAACACATATGGTATTAACAGCATTTATATACACACAAAATCCTTTATTTAAGATAAAACTAAAGTACCCATAAGCACAAACCACTATAAAAAGGATCCCAATCAGAAATTGATAACTCAGAAGAAAAACATATATTTAACTTCTAATCACTTTGTTTTGGCTACCTGCAACTCACCATCATCTCATATTCTCATTCGCCAGGTCTAGTGGAGCTGGTTTAGACTCACCTGTGCCCTACCTGACCCATATCTGGGGCCAGTGAGGACAACGTGCACACTGGTGCAGCATTACACTGCTGCTGGGGAGTGTATTTTTTTTCCTTTATACCTGCTTCCATCACCCTCAGCAGCCTTATGAGCTCCACTGTAATTACCTTTGAGAGGTACAAATGAGGTACCACACAAACAGACACACTGTTTGTGGTGTGGGGCTCACCAGGTTCTTCTTGGTGCAGCAGCAGTGAGTTAGGCTGTCTCTATCCCCCAGAATGGTCAACCTGGCATTGAACACTCACTCCGGTCCTCTCTCCTCCTCACCGTTCCCCCCAACACCCATGTTACTAGCTAAACATGAATCATCTGGGGTGTAGTCAGGGTTTCATCCACCAGAGCCACAGCCTGGATAATGTCTACCTACTTAACTGCTTATTCAAATAAAAATATGGAAACATCTCAAGTAATAACTAGCAAAATAAATAAATAAAGGTGTACATTCAGAGTCCTGATTCCAATTCTAAACACCAACATAGAGATATTTCTTGATCTCTTTATGACCTGTGATAATTGGTTCTTCATAATAACTAATACTTGAGTGAGTGAAATTATATCAGTTTTAGAAAATAAACATTAATTGGAACTGAAACTAATGGGGAAAAAATCAACTGTGCAACCAACTGAAACATGAACAAAATTTAAAAAAAGTGTTTTTGTAGAGGGTAAGCCCCCTGTACACACATTCACACCTCAACAACTCTAAATATACTAAGTCTGAGATCGCACAACATTGGAGAAAAGGATATACTTTTTTTTAACCCAACAGTTTGCCAGTTTTACCCTAATATGTGCACATGGCTTTTGATAAAACGTGACTCAATGAAATAATATCCTGTTCGATGAAAACAAAAATTTGAGGGAATGCATGGAATCCTTGTGGAATAAATTAAGCCACACACTTTTATTTGAATAAAGTAAAAAAAAACAGAGTGTTGTAAAAAGAACCCCAATATCCTACAAACTTTGAAAAGCCCTAATCTCCTGCTAATAGATCAGGGACTTTTATTGGTGAAAGACAGAGATGCTTTTCCAGAGACATGTGGCTCTCCCTAATGTCAAATCACCACGCAGACTCCTGCAGAAAATATTGAACAAATTTAAATTCATTTACTTAGACAAGAAATGTTACCCACAAAAACAGTGCAATAAATACACTGCAAGTGATTAATCTTTAGCTAGTAGAGCTACAACAACACTCCACCTTATTAGAAGAGCTTACAAACAATCTCAGGCATTTGAACTGGTTCATATTAAACAAAAGCATATTGAATAAAAGTATAGATTCACACTAATACGCTGTCATTGTCTTTCAGCTTTTTCCTTGTTAGGGGTCGCCACAGAAGAACTCCGGTCCACTAATGATTGGCAGTAGATTTTCACGAACGCTGAGGTGCCAGCTCGACGTTCAAAGGCACGCCCATTTATGCATGTCTTTCGAACGCCTGCCCATCCGTGGGGAGGACATGCAGACTCCACACAGAAGGCACTCCTGCACTCCAGCTGAGAATCGAACGGGAGAACCTCTTGCTATGAGGCAACAGTGCTACCACTGCACCACCGTGAAATGAATCATAGTTATTTATTTGTTTATTTATTTATTTTACATTTGTTGACCGGGATAGTCCGACTGTATATATGAACATTTTCAGCGGAGGCCCAAGGAGAAAAGCTCCACATACCAAAAAAGAGACAGTACATACATCACTGAGTGATAAACTCAGGCAGACATGTTTAGAAAAAATATAGACAAAGAATACAGGCAGATATCAATATACACAATGTGCAGACATTACATCTGATTGGCAAAGACGTATCAGAAATGTGAATGGAGAATACAATCAGATCTCATAATTCACAATGCTTAGACATTCAAATGCTATGTGACACAGATACTTGGCTAAACAGTAGGTTGGGTAGCAAGGCATGTATTAGTGAAGTTGTTAGGTTTAGAACAAGAGCACAACCAATGAGATGTGAGGTATTTTTTGAGTTCTCTTTTAAATAGGGGTAGTGAGGATTCCTTGGTAACGGTAGTAGGGAGTAGATTCCAGATTTTACTGGTTGAGTTGGCAAATATAGCATCGCCTGCAGAGTTGTTGGATTTTTGGGTCAGTATCATTAGTTTATCAGCTGAGCATAATGGCCTGAGAGAACTATGAGGGGTGAGAATATTTTTGAGGGTAGGAGTGTTATCAGGTTGACGGAGTATTTTATGCACTACTATAAGCTGTTTGAACTGTAGAAGGGTAGGATACTCTAGCCATCCCAGTGCTTTGAGGTTCTGGCAATGGTGGGTTCTAAAAGCCATGCCAGTAGCGAATCTGGCTATATGATTGTAATGTCCTGATAATTTGTTGAGATCGGTTTTGGATAGGTTGGTGAGTACAGGGGAGGCTTACATAAGGGTAGAGAGGAGATGTGATCTTGCAATAGCTACCCTAGCTGGGGGGGCGGGGTGAGGAAAGGTTTGGCTCTGTACAGGGAGCCATGTTTTTTGTTGATGGACTTGACTGTGTGATTGACAAGTTTATCAAATTTAAGGTTGTTCATACGTTGGTACTAGGCTATTGGTCCTAGGGCTTATACAAGCCTAGCCATAACAATTCCCTGGCTATTTCTTCCCACAGTATTTACTTCACTGGACCCCTGTCTAGCAGGGCAACTGATGTGATCCCCGGGGTGAATTTCCTTTCTCTCATCCAATCATCAAGGTTCCTTTTGAAGAGGGCCAAAGAGGCACTCTGCTTGACATGTAAGGGCAGTCTATTCCAGAGTCTAGGGAGTCTCTGGGTCAGGAACCTATCTCTCCAGCATGTTTTGTTTATTGTGATGACAAGGTTTAGATCCCTGGAGCGTGTGGCTCTGAGGGATTGGGATTTCTTTAAGTGTAGTATGTCCAACAGCTCTGGGTTTGACACGGCCTTGTATGTTAGGCAGAGATCGCCTCTGAGTAGACGATATGTGACAAAGTATAGCTGGAGTTTCTTTAAGGCAGTCAGCATAGGGCATCTGCTTTAGGCCTGTGATTCTTTTAGTGAGGTATTTCTGTGGCCTATCCAGTTGTTGCAGATGTCTTAAGAGGTACATACCAAATGGGGTGTTGTATTCTATAATGGGTCTAATGAGGGATGAGTACAGTGGGACAATGACCTCCTTTTTTCTGGATGAAAAGCTCTTAGTGATAAGGTGTGCCACATAGAAGGATTTCTTGACTGTTGTGGCGATGTGATTATCGAAGGTGAGACCACTGTCCACCTGTATCCCTAAGTCTCATCACACTTTCGGTGTTTAGTGTACTGCCACCTATGTGGTAATTCACAGGTAGATGTTTTTTCCCAAAGGGGATAACTATACATGTCTTGGCATTGAGCTTGAGCCCATGGCTCTGGCACCATGCATCTGTTTCTGTAAGGCCCTTTTGTAAAGTATCCACATCATTTGGGGATGCAATAATGGCTCCCAGTTTGCAGTCATCTGTGAACTTTGTTAGCCAGAGTCCCTTAGTGTTGGCCTGTACTACAGAGAAGTAGATGCCAAACAAGAGCGGTCCCAGGACTGAACCCTGAGGTACTCCACTTGTCACTTGTCAGGAGCTGGATTTGGAGTCAGCTACTTTTACAGTGTGGTTTCTGTCAGTAAGCCAGTTGGCAACCCATCGAGTGATG